>NW_027675490.1:580000-642500 GCF_965601325.2 Salmo salar | reverse complement strand
ACACACACGCACCGACAACACACACACACCGACAACACACACACACACACACACCGACAACACACACACACACACACACCGACAACACACACACACACCGACAACACACACACACACACCTACCACACACACACACACCGACAACACACCGACAACACACACACACACACCGACAACACACACACCGACAACACACACACACACACACCGACAACACACACACACACACACACACCGACAACACACACACACACACCGACAACACACACACACCGACAACACACACACACACACACCGACAACACACACAAACACACACCGACAACACACACACACACACACCGACAACACACACACACACAACACACACACACCGACAACACATACACACACACACACACCGACAACACACACACACACACACCGACAACACACACACACACACACACCGACAACACACACTCACACACACACACTCACCACACACACACACACACACACACACACACACACACCGACAACACACACACACACCGACAACACACACACACACACACACACACCGACAACACACACACACACACCGACAACACACACACACACACACACACCTACCACACACACACACACACAACGACAACACACACACACCGACAAGACACACACACACACACACACCGACAACACACACACACACACACACCGACAACACACACACACACCGACAACACACACACACACGCACCGACAACACACACACACCGACAACACACACACACACACCGACAACACACACACACACACACACACACACACACACACACACACCGACAACACACACACACACACACACACCGACAACACACACACACACACACACTCGGACAACACACACACCGACAACACACACACACACACAACACACACACACACCGACAGCACACACACACACACACACACACACACACACTGACAACACACACACACACACACCGACAACACACACACACACACACCGACAACACACACACACCGACAACACACACACACACCGACAACACACACACACACACACACACACACACCGACAACACACACACACACCGACAACACACACACACACACACCGACAACACACACACACCGACAACACACACACACACACCGACAACACACACACACACACACTGACAACACACACACACACCGACAACACACACACACACACACCGACAACACACACACACCGACAACACACACACACACACACACACCGACAACACACACACACACACACCGACAACACACACACACACACACTGACAACACACACACACACACACACACCGACAACACACACACACACACACCGACAACACACACACACACACACACACACACCGACAACACACACACACACACACACACCGACAACACACACACACCGACAACACACACACACACACACACACACTCGGACAACACACACACCGACAACACACACACACACAACACACACACACACACCGACAACACACACACACACCGACAACACACACACACACACTGACAACACACACACACACACACCGACAACACACACACACACACACTGACAACACACACACACACACCGACAACACACACACACACCGACAACACACACACACACACACACACACACACACCGACAACACACACACACACCGACAACACACACACACCGACAACACACACACACACACACCGACAACACACACACACACACACACCGACAACACACACACACACACCGACAACACACACACACACACACACACCGACAACACACACACACACACACCGACAACACACACACACACACACCGACAACACACACACACACACCGGCAACACACACACACACACAGACAACACACACACACACACACCGACAACACACACACACACACACACACACACACACACACACACACACACACACCGACAACACACACACACACACACCGACAACACACACACACACACCGACAACACACACACACACACACACACCGACAACACACACACACACACACCGACAACACACACACACACACACCGACAACACACACACACACACCGGCAACACACACACACACACCGACAACACACACACACACACACCGACAACACACACACACACACACACACACACACACACACACACACACACACCGACAACACACACACACACACACCGACAACACACACACACACCGACAACACACACACACACAACACACACACACACACACCGACAACACACACACACACACACACACACACCGACAACACACACACACACACACCGACAACACACACACACACACACCGACAACGACACACACACACCGACAACACACACACACACAACACACACACACAAACACTGACAACACACACACACACACCGACAACACACACACACACCGACAACACACACACACACACAACACACACACACACACCGACAACACACAGACACACACACCGACAACACACACACACAAACACACCGACAACTCACACACACACACACACCGACAACACACACACACACACACACACACACACACACACCGACAACACACACACACACATCGCCAACACACACACACACAAAAACCAGCAACACACACACACCGACAACACACACACACACACACACCGACAACACACACACACCGACAACACACACATACACACACACACCGACAACACACACACACACACCGACAACACACACACACACACACACAAACACTGACAACACACACACACACACATACACCGACAACACACACATACACCGACAACACACACACACACACACACACACACCGACAACACACACACACACACACACCGACAACACACACACACCGACAACACACACACACACACACACTCGGACAACACACACACCGACAACACACACACACACAACACACACACACACACCGACAACACACACACACACACACACACACACACACACACACACTGACAACACACACACACACACACCGACAACACACACACACACACACCGACAACACACACACACACACCGACAACACACACACACACACCGACAACACACACACACACACCGACAACACACACACACACAACACACACACACACACTGACAACACACACACACACACCGACAACCCACACACACACCGACAACACACACACACACACAACACACACACACACACCGACAACACACAGACACACACACCGACAACACACACACACAAACACACCGACAACACACACACACACACACACCGACAACACACACACACACACACACACACCGACAACACACACACACACATCGACAACACACACACACACAAAAACCAGCAACACACACACACACACACCGACAACACACACACACACACCGACAACACACACACACGGACAACACACACACACACACCGACAACACACACACACACCGACAACACACACACACACACACACTGACAACACACACACACACACACACACACCGACAACACACACACACACACACCGACAACACACACACACACACACACACACCGACAACACACACACACACACCGACAACACACACACACCGACAACACACACACACACACACACACACTCGGACAACACACACACCGACAACACACACACACACAACACACACACACACACCGACAGCACACACACACACACACACACACACACACACACACACACACTGACAACACACACACACACACACTGACAACACACACACACACCGACAACACACACACACACATTGACAACACACACACACACAAAAACCAGCAACACACACACACACACAGACAACACACACACACACACACCGACAACACACACACACACACCGACAACACACACACACACACCGACAACACACACACACACCGACAACACACACACACACACACACTGACAACACACACACACACGCACACACACACACCGACAACACACACACACACACCGACAACACACACACACACGCACACACACACACCGACAACACACACACACACACACACACTCGGACAACACACACACCGACAACAAACACACACACAACACACACACACACACCGACAACACACACACACACACACACACACACACACACACACACACTGACAACACACACACACACACACCGACAACACACACACACACACACCGACAACACACACACACACACACCGACAACACACACACACACACCGACAACACACACACACACACCGATAACACACACACACACAACACACACACACACACACTGACAACACACACACACACACCGACAACACACACACACACACCGACAACACACACACACACAACACACACACACACACCGACAACACACAGACACACACACCGACAACACACACACACAAACACAACGACAACACACACACACACACACCGACAACACACACACACACACACACACACACACACCGACAACACACACACACACACCGACAACACACACACACACACCGATAACACACACACACACAACACACACACACACACACTGACAACACACACACACACACCGACAACACACACACACACCGACAACACACACACACACACACAACACACACACACACACCGACAACACACAGACACACACACCGACAACACACACACACAAACACAACGACAACACACACACACACACACCGACATCACACACACACACACACACACACACCGACAACACACACACACACATCAACAACACACACACACACAAAAACCAGCAACACACACACACACACTGACAACACACACACACACACACCGACAACACACACACACCGACAACACACACACACTGACAACACACACACACACACACACACCGACAACACACACACACACACCGACAACACACACACACACACACACACACACACACCGACAACACACACACACACACACACACCGACAACACACACACACACACACACACACTCGGACAACACACACACCGACAACACACACACACACAACACACACACACACCGACAGCACACACACACACACACACACACACACACACTGACAACACACACACACACACACCGACAACACACACACACACACACCGACAACACACACACACCGACAACACACACACACACCGACAACACACACACACACACACACACACACACCGACAACACACACACACACCGACAACACACACACACACACACCGACAACACACACACACCGACAACACACACACACACACCGACAACACACACACACACACACTGACAACACACACACACACCGACAACACACACACACACACACCGACAACACACACACACCGACAACACACACACACACACACACCGACAACACACACACACACACACCGACAACACACACACACACACACACACTGACAACACACACACACACACACACACCGACAACACAGACACACACACACCGACAACACACACACACACACACACACCGACAACACACACACACACACACACACCGACAACACACACACACCGACAACACACACACACACACACACACACTCGGACAACACACACACCGACAACACACACACACACAACACACACACACCGACAACACACACACACACCGACAACACACACACACACACTGACAACACACACACACACACACCGACAACACACACACACACACACTGACAACACACACACACACACCGACAACACACACACACACCGACAACACACACACACACACACACACACACACCGACAACACACACACACACCGACAACACACACACACCGACAACACACACACACACACACCGACAACACACACACACACACACACCGACAACACACACACACACACCGACAACACACACACACACACACACACACCGACAACACACACACACACACACCGACAACACACACACACACACACCGACAACACACACACACACACCGGCAACACACACACACACACCGACAACACACACACACACACACCGACAACACACACACACACACACACACACACACACACACACACACACACACACACACCGACAACACACACACACACACACCGACAACACACACACACACCGACAACACACACACACACAACACACACACACACACACCGACAACACACACACACACACACACACACACACCGACAACACACACACACACACACCGACAACACACACACACACACACCGACAACACACACACACACACACCGACAACACACACACACACCGACAACACACACACACACAACACACACACACAAACACTGACAACACACACACACACACCGACAACACACACACACACCGACAACACACACACACACACAACACACACACACACACCGACAACACACAGACACACACACCGACAACACACACACACAAACACACCGACAACTCACACACACACACACACCGACAACACACACACACACACACACACACACACACACACACACACACCGACAACACACACACACACATCGCCAACACACACACACACAAAAACCAGCAACACACACACACCGACAACACACACACACACACACCGACAACACACACACACCGACAACACACACACACACACACACACCGACAACACACACACACACACCGACAACACACACACACACACACAAACACTGACAACACACACACACACACATACACCGACAACACACACACACACCGACAACACACACACACACACACACACACACCGACAACACACACACACACACACACCGACAACACACACACACCGACAACACACACACACACACACACTCGGACAACACACACACCGACAACACACACACACACAACACACACACACACACACCGACAACACACACACACACACACACACACACACACACACTGACAACACACACACACACACACCGACAACACACACACACACACACCGACAACACACACAAATACACCGACAACACACACACACACACCGACAACACACACACACACACACCGACAACACACACACACACAACACACACACACACACACTGACAACACACACACACACACCGACAACCCACACACACACCGACAACACACACACACACACAACACACACACACACACCGACAACACACAGACACACACACCGACAACACACACACACAAACACACCGACAACACACACACACACACACACCGACAACACACACACACACACACACACACCTACAACACACACACACACACCGACAACACACACACACACACACCGAAAACACATAAACACACACACACCGACAACACACACACACACACACTGACAACACACACACACACCGACAACACACACACACACACACCGACAACACACACACACCGACAACACACACACACACACACACCGACAACACACACACACACACACCGACAACACACACACACTCACACACACTGACAACACACACACACACACACACCGACAACACACACACACACCGACAACACACACACACACACACACACCGACAACACACACACACACACACACACCGACAACACACACACACACACACCGACAACACACACACACACACACACACAACGACAACACACACACACACAACACACACACACACACCGACAACACACAGACACACACACCGACAACACACACACACAAACACACCGACAACACACACACACACACCGACAACACACACACACACACACACACACACACACACCGACAACACACACACACACACACACTGACAACACACACACACACCGACAACACACACACACACACACCGACAACACACACACACACACACCGACAACACACACACACACACACCGACAACACACACACACACACACAGACAACACACACACATACACACACACTGACAACACACACACACACACAACACACACACACACCGACAACACACAGACACACACACCGACAACACACACACACAAACACACCGACAACACACACACACACACCGACAACACACACACACACACACACACACACACCGACAACACACACACACACATCGACAACACACACACACAAAAACCAGCAACACACACACACACACAGACAACACACACACACACACCGACAACACACACACACACCGACAACACACACACACACACACCGACAACACACACACACACACACACCGACAACACACACACACTCACACACACTGACAACACACACACACACACACACACCGACAACACACACACACACACACCGACAACACACATACACACACACACACACCGACAACACACACACACACACACACACACACACACACCGACAACACACACACACACACACCGACAACACACACACACACACACACACACAACGACAACACACACACACACACACAACACACACACACACACCGACAACACACAGACACACACACCGACAACACACACACACAAACACACCGACAACACACACACACACACACCGACAACACACACACACACACACACACACACACACACACCGACAACACACACACACACACACACTGACAACACACACACACACCGACAACACACACACACACACACCGACAACACACACACACACACACACCGACAACACACACACACACACACCGACAACACACACACATACACACACACCGACAACACACACACACACACAACACACACACACACACCGACAACACAAACACAAACACACTGACAACACACACACACACACACCGACAACACACACACACACACACACCGACAACACACACACACACATTGACAACACACACACACACAAAAACCAGCAACACACACACACACACAGACAACACACACACACACACCGACAACACACACACACACACCGACAACACACACACACACCGACAACACACACACACACCGACAACACACACACACACACACACTGACAACACACACACACACGCACACACACACACCGACAACACACACACACACACCGACAACACACACACACACGCACACACACACACCGACAACACACACACACACACACTCGGACAACACACACACCGACAACAAACACACACACAACACACACACACACACCGACAACACACACACACACACACACACACACACACACACACACACACTGACAACACACACACACACACACCGACAACACACACACACACACACCGACAACACACACACACACACACCGACAACACACACACACACACCGACAACACACACACACACACCGATAACACACACACACACAACACACACACATACACACTGACAACACACACACACACCGACAACACACACACACACACCGACAACACACACACACACACACAACACACACACACACACCGACAACACACAGACACACACACCGACAACACACACACACAAACACAACGACAACACACACACACACACACACACCGACAACACACACACACACACACACACACACACACCGACAACACACACACACACACCGACAACACACACACACACACCGATAACACACACACACACAACACACACACACACACACTGACAACACACACACACACACCGACAACACACACACACACCGACAACACACACACACACACACAACACACACACACACACCGACAACACACAGACACACACACCGACAACACACACACACAAACACAACGACAACACACACACACACACACCGACATCACACACACACACACACACACACACACACCGACAACACACACACACACACAAACACTGACAACACACACACACACACATACACCGACAACACACACACACACCGACAACACACACACACACACACACACCGACAACACACACACACACACACACCGACAACACACACACACCGACAACACACACACACACACACACTCGGACAACACACACACCGACAACACACACACACACAACACACACACACACACCGACAACACACACACACACACACCGACAACACACACACACACACCGACAACACACACACACACACCGACAACACACACACACACACCGACAACACACACACACACAACACACACACACACACACTGACAACACACACACACCGACAACCCACACACACACCGACAACACACACACACACACAACACACACACACACACCGACAACACACAGACACACACACCGACAACACACACACACAAACACACCGACAACACACACACACACACACACCGACAACACACACACACACACACACACCTACAACACACACACACACACCGACAACACACACACACACACACCGAAAACACATAAACACACACACACAGACAACACACACACACACACACTGACAACACACACACACACCGACAACACACACACACACACACCGACAACACACACACACCGACAACACACACACACACACACACCGACAACACACACACACACACACCGACAACACACACACACTCACACACACTGACAACACACACACACACACACACACCGACAACACACACACACACACACACCGACAACACACACACACACACACACACACCGACAACACACACACACACACACACACCGACAACACACACACACACACACCGACAACACACACACACACACACACAACGACAACACACACACACACAACACACACACACACACCGACAACACACAGACACACACACCGACAACACACACACACAAACACACCGACAACACACACACACACACACACACCGACAACACACACACACACACACACACACACACCGACAACACACACACACACACACACTGACAACACACACACACACCGACAACACACACACACACACACCGACAACACACACACACACACACCGACAACACACACACACACACACCGACAACACACACACACACACACCGACAACACACACACATACACACACACACACACACCGACAACACACACACACACATCGACAACACACACACACAAAAACCAGCAACACACACACACACACAGACAACACACACACACACACCGACAACACACACACACACCGACAACACACACACACACACACCGACAACACACACACACACACACACCGACAACACACACACACTCACACACACTGACAACACACACACACACACACACACCGACAACACACACACACACACACACCGACAACACACATACACACACACACACACCGACAACACACACACACACACACACACACACACCGACAACACACACACACACACACCGACAACACACACACACACACACACACACAACGACAACACACACACACACACACAACACACACACACACACCGACAACACACAGACACACACACCGACAACACACACACACAAACACACCAACAACACACACACACACACACCGACAACACACACACACACACACACACACACACACACACACACCGACAACACACACACACACACACACTGACAACACACACACACACCGACAACACACACACACACACACCGACAACACACACACACACACACCGACAACACACACACACACACACCGACAACACACACACACACACACCGACAACACACACACATACACACACACCGACAACACACACACACACACAACACACACACACACACCGACAACACAAACACAAACACACTGACAACACACACACACACACACCGACAACACACACACACACACACACACACCGACAACACACACACACACATTGACAACACACACACACACAAAAACCAGCAACACACACACACACACAGACAACACACACACACACACCGACAACACACACACACACACCGACAACACACACACACACCGACAACACACACACACACCGACAACACACACACACACACACACTGACAACACACACACACACGCACACACACACACCGACAACACACACACACACACCGACAACACACACACACACGCACACACACACACCGACAACACACACACACACACACTCGGACAACACACACACCGACAACAAACACACACACAACACACACACACACACCGACAACACACACACACACACACACACACACACACACACACACACACACACTGACAACACACACACACACACACCGACAACACACACACACACACACCGACAACACACACACACACACACCGACAACACACACACACACACCGACAACACACACACACACACCGATAACACACACACACACAACACACACACATACACACTGACAACACACACACACACACCGACAACACACACACACCGACAACACACACACACACACACAACACACACACACACACCGACAACACACAGACACACACACCGACAACACACACACACAAACACAACGACAACACACACACACACACACACCGACAACACACACACACACACACACACACACACCGACAACACACACACACACACCGACAACACACACACACACACCGATAACACACACACACACAACACACACACACACACACTGACAACACACACACACACACCGACAACACACACACACACCGACAACACACACACACACACACACAACACACACACACACACCGACAACACACAGACACACACACCGACAACACACACACACAAACACAACGACAACACACACACACACACACCGACATCACACACACACACACACACACACACCGACAACACACACACACACATCGACAACACACACACACACAAAAACCAGCAACACACACACACACACTGACAACACACACACACACACACCGACAACACACACACACCGACAACACACACACACCGACAACACACACACACACACACACACTGACAACACACACACACACACACACACCGACAACACACACACACACACCGACAACACACACACACACACACACACACCGACAACACACACACACACACACACCGACAACACACACACACACACACACACACACTCGGACAACACACACACCGACAACACACACACACACAACACACACACACACCGACAGCACACACACACACACACACACACACACACTGACAACACACACACACACACACACCGACAACACACACACACACACACCGACAACACACACACACCGACAACACACACACACACCGACAACACACACACACACACACCGACAACACACACACACACACCGACAACACACACACACACACCGATAACACACACACACACAACACACACACATACACACTGACAACACACACACACACACCGACAACACACACACACACACCGACAACACACACACACACACACCGACAACACACACACACACACACCGACAACACACACACACACACACCGACAACACACACACACACCGACAACACACACACATACACACACACTGACAACACACACACACACACAACACACACACACACACCGACAACACACAGACACACACACCGACAACACACACACACAAACACACCGACAACACACACACACACACCGACAACACACACACACACACACACACACACACCGACAACACACACACACACATCGACAACACACACACACAAAAACCAGCAACACACACACACACACAGACAACACACACACACACACACCGACAACACACACACACACCGACAACACACACACACACACACCGACAACACACACACACACACACACCGACAACACACACACACTCACACACACTGACAACACACACACACACACACACACACCGACAACACACACACACACACACACCGACAACACACATACACACACACACACACCGACAACACACACACACACACACACACACACCGACAACACACACACACACACACCGACAACACACACACACACACACACACACAACGACAACACACACACACACACACAACACACACACACACACACCGACAACACACAGACACACACACCGACAACACACACACACAAACACACCGACAACACACACACACACACACCGACAACACACACACACACACACACACACACACACCGACAACACACACACACACACACACTGACAACACACACACACACCGACAACACACACACACACACCGACAACACACACACACACACACACCGACAACACACACACACACACACCGACAACACACACACATACACACACACCGACAACACACACACACACACAACACTCACACACACACCGACAACACAAACACAAACACACTGACAACACACACACACACACACCGACAACACACACACACACACACACCGACAACACACACACACACATTGACAACACACACACACACAAAAACCAGCAACACACACACACACACAGACAACACACACACACACACCGACAACACACACACACACACCGACAACACACACACACACCGACAACACACACACACACCGACAACACACACACACACACACACTGACAACACACACACACACGCACACACACACACCGACAACACACACACACACCGACAACACACACACACACGCACACACACACACCGACAACACACACACACACACACTCGGACAACACACACACCGACAACAAACACACACACAACACACACACACACACCGACAACACACACACACACACACACACACACACACACACACACACACTGACAACACACACACACACACACCGACAACACACACACACACACACCGACAACACACACACACACACACCGACAACACACACACACACACCGACAACACACACACACACACCGATAACACACACACACACAACACACACACATACACACTGACAACACACACACACACACCGACAACACACACACACACACCGACAACACACACACACAAACACAACGACAACACACACACACACACCGACAACACACACACACACACACACACACACACACCGACAACACACACACACACACCGACAACACACACACACACACCGATAACACACACACACACAACACACACACACACACACTGACAACACACACACACACACCGACAACACACACACACACCGACAACACACACACACACACACAACACACACACACACACCGACAACACACAGACACACACACCGACAACACACACACACAAACACAACGACAACACACACACACACACACCGACATCACACACACACACACACACACACACCGACAACACACACACACACACAAACACTGACAACACACACACACACACATACACCGACAACACACACACACACCGACAACACACACACACACACACACACCGACAACACACACACACACACACACCGACAACACACACACACCGACAACACACACACACACACACACTCGGACAACACACACACCGACAACACACACACACACAACACACACACACACACCGACAACACACACACACACACACACACACACACACACACACACTGACAACACACACACACACACACCGACAACACACACACACACACACCGACAACACACACACACACACCGACAACACACACACACACACCGACAACACACACACACACACCGACAACACACACACACACAACACACACACACACACACTGACAACACACACACACACACCGACAACCCACACACACACCGACAACACACACACACACACAACACACACACACACACCGACAACACACAGACACACACACCGACAACACACACACACAAACACACCGACAACACACACACACACACACACACACCGACAACACACACACACACACACACACACCTACAACACACACACACACACCGACAACACACACACACACACACCGAAAACACATAAACACACACACACAGACAACACACACACACACACACTGACAACACACACACACACCGACAACACACACACACACACACTGACAACACACACACACCGACAACACACACACACACACACACTGACAACACACACACACACACACCGACAACACACACACACTCACACACACTGACAACACACACACACACACACCGACAACACACACACACACACACACCGACAACACACACACACACACACACACACCGACAACACACACACACACACACACACCGACAACACACACACACACACACCGACAACACACACACACACACACACAACGACAACACACACACACACAACACACACACACACACCGACAACACACAGACACACACACCGACAACACACACACACAAACACACCGACAACACACACACACACACACACACCGACAACACACACACACACACACACACACACACACACCGACAACACACACACACACACACACTGACAACACACACACACACCGACAACACACACACACACACACCGACAACACACACACACACACACCGACAACACACACACACACACACCGACAACACACACACACACACACCGACAACACACACACATACACACACACACACACACCGACAACACACACACACACATCGACAACACACACACACAAAAACCAGCAACACACACACACACACAGACAACACACACACACACACCGACAACACACACACACACCGACAACACACACACACACACACCGACAACACACACACACACACACACCGACAACACACACACACTCACACACACTGACAACACACACACACACACACACACCGACAACACACACACACACACACACCGACAACACACATACACACACACACACACCGACAACACACACACACACACACACACACACACCGACAACACACACACACACACACCGACAACACACACACACACACACACACACAACGACAACACACACACACACACACAACACACACACACACACCGACAACACACAGACACACACACCGACAACACACACACACAAACACACCGACAACACACACACACACACACCGACAACACACACACACACACACACACACACACACACACACACACCGACAACACACACACACACACACACTGACAACACACACACACACGACAACACACACACACACACACCGACAACACACACACACACACACCGACAACACACACACACACACACCGACAACACACACACACACACACACACACACACACACACACACACCCTGACAACACACACACACACACACCGACAACACACACACACACACACCGACAACACACACACACACACACCGACAACACACACACACACACCGACAACACACACACACACACCGATAACACACACACACACAACACACACACATACACACTGACAACACACACACACACACCGACAACACACACACACACACCGACAACACACACACACACACACAACACACACACACACACTGACAACACACACACACACACAACACACACACACACACCGACAACACACAGACACACACACCGACAACACACACACACAAACACACCGACAACACACACACACACACCGACAACACACACACACACACACACACACACACCGACAACACACACACACACATCGACAACACACACACACAAAAACCAGCAACACACACACACACACAGACAACACACACACACACACCGACAACACACACACACACCGACAACACACACACACACACACCGACAACACACACACACACACACACCGACAACACACACACACTCACACACACTGACAACACACACACACACACACACACCGACAACACACACACACACACACACCGACAACACACATACACACACACACACACCGACAACACACACACACACACACACACACACACGACAACACACACACACACACACCGACAACACACACACACACACACACACACAACGACAACACACACACACACACACAACACACACACACACACACCGACAACACACAGACACACACACCGACAACACACACACACAAACACACCGACAACACACACACACACACACCGACAACACACACACACACACACACACACACACACCGACAACACACACACACACACACACTGACAACACACACACACACCGACAACACACACACACACACCGACAACACACACACACACACACACCGACAACACACACACACACACACCGACAACACACACACATACACACACACCGACAACACACACACACACACAACACTCACACACACACCGACAACACAAACACAAACACACTGACAACACACACACACACACACCGACAACACACACACACACACACACCGACAACACACACACACACATTGACAACACACACACACACAAAAACCAGCAACACACACACACACACAGACAACACACACACACACACCGACAACACACACACACACACCGACAACACACACACACACCGACAACACACACACACACCGACAACACACACACACACACACACTGACAACACACACACACACGCACACACACACACCGACAACACACACACACACACCGACAACACACACACACACGCACACACACACACCGACAACACACACACACACACACTCGGACAACACACACACCGACAACAAACACACACACAACACACACACACACACCGACAACACACACACACACACACACACACACACACACACACACACACTGACAACACACACACACACACACCGACAACACACACACACACACACCGACAACACACACACACACACACCGACAACACACACACACACCGACAACACACACACACACACCGATAACACACACACACACAACACACACACATACACACTGACAACACACACACACACACCGACAACACACACACACACACCGACAACACACACACACAAACACAACGACAACACACACACACACACACACCGACAACACACACACACACACACACACACACACACCGACAACACACACACACACACCGACAACACACACACACACACCGATAACACACACACACACAACACACACACACACACACTGACAACACACACACACACACCGACAACACACACACACACCGACAACACACACACACACACACAACACACACACACACACCGACAACACACAGACACACACACCGACAACACACACACACAAACACAACGACAACACACACACACACACACCGACATCACACACACACACACACACACACACCGACAACACACACACACACACAAACACTGACAACACACACACACACACATACACCGACAACACACACACACACCGACAACACACACACACACACACACACCGACAACACACACACACACACACACCGACAACACACACACACCGACAACACACACACACACACACACTCGGACAACACACACACCGACAACACACACACACACAACACACACACACACACCGACAACACACACACACACACACACACACACACACACACACACTGACAACACACACACACACACACCGACAACACACACACACACACACCGACAACACACACACACACACCGACAACACACACACACACACCGACAACACACACACACACACCGACAACACACACACACACAACACACACACACACACACTGACAACACACACACACACACCGACAACCCACACACACACCGACAACACACACACACACACAACACACACACACACACCGACAACACACAGACACACACACCGACAACACACACACACAAACACACCGACAACACACACACACACACACACCGACAACACACACACACACACACACACACCTACAACACACACACACACACCGACAACACACACACACACACACCGAAAACACATAAACACACACACACAGACAACACACACACACACACACTGACAACACACACACACACCGACAACACACACACACACACACTGACAACACACACACACCGACAACACACACACACACACACACCGACAACACACACACACACACACCGACAACACACACACACTCACACACACTGACAACACACACACACACACACCGACAACACACACACACACACACACCGACAACACACACACACACACACACACACCGACAACACACACACACACACACACACCGACAACACACACACACACACACCGACAACACACACACACACACACACAACGACAACACACACACACACAACACACACACACACACCGACAACACACAGACACACACACCGACAACACACACACACAAACACACCGACAACACACACACACACACACACACCGACAACACACACACACACACACACACACACACACACACCGACAACACACACACACACACACACTGACAACACACACACACACCGACAACACACACACACACACACCGACAACACACACACACACACACCGACAACACACACACACACACACCGACAACACACACACACACACACCGACAACACACACACATACACACACACACACACACCGACAACACACACACACACATCGACAACACACACACACAAAAACCAGCAACACACACACACACACAGACAACACACACACACACACCGACAACACACACACACACCGACAACACACACACACACACACCGACAACACACACACACACACACACCGACAACACACACACACTCACACACACTGACAACACACACACACACACACACACCGACAACACACACACACACACACACCGACAACACACATACACACACACACACACCGACAACACACACACACACACACACACACACACCGACAACACACACACACACACACCGACAACACACACACACACACACACACACAACGACAACACACACACACACACACAACACACACACACACACCGACAACACACAGACACACACACCGACAACACACACACACAAACACACCGACAACACACACACACACACACCGACAACACACACACACACACACACACACACACACACACACACCGACAACACACACACACACACACACTGACAACACACACACACACCGACAACACACACACACACACACCGACAACACACACACACACACACCGACAACACACACACACACACACCGACAACACACACACACACACACACACACACACACACACACACACACTGACAACACACACACACACACACCGACAACACACACACACACACACCGACAACACACACACACACACACCGACAACACACACACACACACCGACAACACACACACACACACCGATAACACACACACACACAACACACACACATACACACTGACAACACACACACACACACCGACAACACACACACACACACCGACAACACACACACACACACACAACACACACACACACACCGACAACACACAGACACACACACCGACAACACACACACACAAACACAACGACAACACACACACACACACACACCGACAACACACACACACACACACACACACACACACACCGACAACACACACACACACACCGACAACACACACACACACACCGATAACACACACACACACAACACACACACACACACACTGACAACACACACACACACACCGACAACACACACACACACCGACAACACACACACACACACACAACACACACACACACACCGACAACACACAGACACACACACCGACAACACACACACACAAACACAACGACAACACACACACACACACACCGACATCACACACACACACACACACACACACCGACAACACACACACACACATCGACAACACACACACACACAAAAACCAGCAACACACACACACACACTGACAACACACACACACACACACCGACAACACACACACACCGACAACACACACACACCGACAACACACACACACACACACACACTGACAACACACACACACACACACACACCGACAACACACACACACACACCGACAACACACACACACACACACACACACCGACAACACACACACACACACACACCGACAACACACACACACACACACACACACTCGGACAACACACACACCGACAACACACACACACACAACACACACACACACCGACAGCACACACACACACACACACACACACACACTGACAACACACACACACACACACCGACAACACACACACACACACACCGACAACACACACACACCGACAACACACACACACACCGACAACACACACACACACACACCGACAACACACACACACACACCGACAACACACACACACACACCGATAACACACACACACACACACCGACAACACACACACACACACACCGACAACACACACACACACACACCGACAACACACACACATACACACACACTGACAACACACACACACACAACACACACACACACACCGACAACACACAGACACACACACCGACAACACACACACACACACACCGACAACACACACACATACACACACACTGACAACACACACACACACAACACACACACACACACCGACAACACACAGACACACACACCGACAACACACACACACAAACACACCGACAACACACACACACACACCGACAACACACACACACACACACACACACACCGACAACACACACACACACATCGACAACACACACACACAAAAACCAGCAACACACACACACACACAGACAACACACACACACACACCGACAACACACACACACACCGACAACACACACACACACACACCGACAACACACACACACACACACACCGACAACACACACACACTCACACACACTGACAACACACACACACACACACACACCGACAACACACACACACACACACACCGACAACACACATACACACACACACACACCGACAACACACACACACACACACACACACACACCGACAACACACACACACACACACCGACAACACACACACACACACACACACACAACGACAACACACACACACACACACAACACACACACACACACCGACAACACACAGACACACACACCGACAACACACACACACAAACACACCGACAACACACACACACACACACCGACAACACACACACACACACACACACACACACACACACCGACAACACACACACACACACACACTGACAACACACACACACACCGACAACACACACACACACACACCGACAACACACACACACACACACACCGACAACACACACACACACACACCGACAACACACACACATACACACACACCGACAACACACACACACACACAACACTCACACACACACCGACAACACAAACACAAACACACTGACAACACACACACACACACACCGACAACACACACACACACACACACCGACAACACACACACACACATTGACAACACACACACACACAAAAACCAGCAACACACACACACACACAGACAACACACACACACACCGACAACACACACACACACCGACAACACACACACACACACACACTGACAACACACACACACACGCACACACACACACCGACAACACACACACACACACCGACAACACACACACACACGCACACACACACACCGACAACACACACACACACACACTCGGACAACACACACACCGACAACAAACACACACACAACACACACACACACACCGACAACACACACACACACACACACACACACACACACACACACTGACAACACACACACACACACACCGACAACACACACACACACACACCGACAACACACACACACACACACCGACAACACACACACACACACCGACAACACACACACACACACCGATAACACACACACACACAACACACACACATACACACTGACAACACACACACACACACCGACAACACACACACACACACCGACAACACACACACACACACACAACACACACACACACACCGACAACACACAGACACACACACCGACAACACACACACACAAACACAACGACAACACACACACACACACACACACCGACAACCACACACACACACACACACACACACCGACAACACACACACACACACCGACAACACACACACACACACCGATAACACACACACACACAACACACACACACACACACTGACAACACACACACACACACCGACAACACACACACACACCGACAACACACACACACACACACAACACACACACACACACCGACAACACACAGACACACACACCGACAACACACACACACAAACACAACGACAACACACACACACACACACCGACATCACACACACACACACACACACACACACCGACAACACACACACACACACAAACACTGACAACACACACACACACACATACACCGACAACACACACACACACCGACAACACACACACACACACACACACCGACAACACACACACACACACACACCGACAACACACACACACCGACAACACACACACACACACACACTCGGACAACACACACACCGACAACACACACACACACAACACACACACACACACCGACAACACACACACACACACACACACACACACACACACTGACAACACACACACACACACACCGACAACACACACACACACACACCGACAACACACACACACACACCGACAACACACACACACACACCGACAACACACACACACACACCGACAACACACACACACACAACACACACACACACACACTGACAACACACACACACACACCGACAACCCACACACACACCGACAACACACACACACACACAACACACACACACACACCGACAACACACAGACACACACACCGACAACACACACACACAAACACACCGACAACACACACACACACACACACCGACAACACACACACACACACACACACACCTACAACACACACACACACACCGACAACACACACACACACCGAAAACACATAAACACACACACACAGACAACACACACACACACACACTGACAACACACACACACACCGACAACACACACACACACACACTGACAACACACACACACCGACAACACACACACACACACACACCGACAACACACACACACACACACCGACAACACACACACACTCACACACACTGACAACACACACACACACACACACACCGACAACACACACACACACACACACCGACAACACACACACACACACACACACACCGACAACACACACACACACACACACACCGACAACACACACACACACACACCGACAACACACACACACACACACACAACGACAACACACACACACACAACACACACACACACACCGACAACACACAGACACACACACCGACAACACACACACACAAACACACCGACAACACACACACACACACACACACCGACAACACACACACACACACACACACACACACACACACCGACAACACACACACACACACACACTGACAACACACACACACACCGACAACACACACACACACACACCGACAACACACACACACACACACCGACAACACACACACACACACACCGACAACACACACACACACACACCGACAACACACACACATACACACACACACACACACCGACAACACACACACACACATCGACAACACACACACACAAAAACCAGCAACACACACACACACACAGACAACACACACACACACACCGACAACACACACACACACCGACAACACACACACACACACACCGACAACACACACACACACACACACCGACAACACACACACACTCACACACACTGACAACACACACACACACACACACCCGACAACACACACACACACACACACCGACAACACACATACACACACACACACACCGACAACACACACACACACACACACACACACACCGACAACACACACACACACACACCGACAACACACACACACACACACACACACAACGACAACACACACACACACACACAACACACACACACACACCGACAACACACAGACACACACACCGACAACACACACACACAAACACACCGACAACACACACACACACACACCGACAACACACACACACACACACACACACACACACACACACACCGACAACACACACACACACACACACTGACAACACACACACACACCGACAACACACACACACACACACCGACAACACACACACACACACACCGACAACACACACACACACACACCGACAACACACACACACACACACCGACAACACACACACATACACACACACCGACAACACACACACACACACAACACACACACACACACCGACAACACAAACACAAACACACTGACAACACACACACACACACACCGACAACACACACACACACACACACACACCGACAACACACACACACACATTGACAACACACACACACACAAAAACCAGCAACACACACACACACACAGACAACACACACACACACACCGACAACACACACACACACACCGACAACACACACACACACCGACAACACACACACACACACCGACAACACACACACACACACACACTGACAACACACACACACACGCACACACACACACCGACAACACACACACACACACCGACAACACACACACACACGCACACACACACACCGACAACACACACACACACACACTCGGACAACACACACACCGACAACAAACACACACACAACACACACACACACACCGACAACACACACACACACACACCACACACACACACACACACACACTGACAACACACACACACACACACCGACAACACACACACACACACACCGACAACACACACACACACACACCGACAACACACACACACACACCGACAACACACACACACACACCGATAACACACACACACACAACACACACACATACACACTGACAACACACACACACACACCGACAACACACACACACACACCGACAACACACACACACACACACAACACACACACACACACCGACAACACACAGACACACACACCGACAACACACACACACAAACACAACGACAACACACACACACACACACACCGACAACACACACACACACACACACACACACACACCGACAACACACACACACACACCGACAACACACACACACACACCGATAACACACACACACACAACACACACACACACACACTGACAACACACACACACACACCGACAACACACACACACACCGACAACACACACACACACACACAACACACACACACACACCGACAACACACAGACACACACACCGACAACACACACACACAAACACAACGACAACACACACACACACACACCGACATCACACACACACACACACACACACACACCGACAACACACACACACACATCGACAACACACACACACACAAAAACCAGCAACACACACACACACACTGACAACACACACACACACACACCGACAACACACACACACCGACAACACACACACACCGACAACACACACACACACACACACACTGACAACACACACACACACACACCGACAACACACACACACACACCGACAACACACACACACACACACACACACCGACAACACACACACACACACACACCGACAACACACACACACACACACACACACTCGGACAACACACACACCGACAACACACACACACACAACACACACACACACCGACAGCACACACACACACACACACACACACACACTGACAACACACACACACACACACCGACAACACACACACACACCGACAACACACACACACCGACAACACACACACACACCGACAACACACACACACACACACACACACCGACAACACACACACACACCGACAACACACACACACACACACCGACAACACACACACACCGACAACACACACACACACACCGACAACACACACACACACACACTGACAACACACACACACACACCGACAACACACACACACACACACCGACAACACACACACACCGACAACACACACACACACACCGACAACACACACACACACACACCGACAACACACACACACACACACTGACAACACACACACACACACACACACCGACAACACAGACACACACACACCGACAACACACACACACACACACACACACCGACAACACACACACACACACACCGACAACACACACACACCGACAACACACACACACACACACACACACTCGGACAACACACACACCGACAACACACACACACACAACACACACACACACACCGACAACACACACACACACCGACAACACACACACACACACTGACAACACACACACACACACACCGACAACACACACACACACACACTGACAACACACACACACACACCGACAACACACACACACACACAACACACACACACACACACCGACAACACACACACACCGACAACTCACACACACACACACACTCGGACAACACACACACCGACAACACACACACACACAACACACACACACACACCGACAACACACACACACACACACACACACACACACACACTGACAACACACACACACACACACCGACAACACACACACACACACACCGACAACACACACACACACACCGACAACACACACACACACACCGACAACACACACACACACACCGACAACACACACACACACAACACACACACACACACACTGACAACACACACACACACACCGACAACCCACACACACACCGACAACACACACACACACACAACACACACACACACACCGACAACACACAGACACACACACCGACAACACACACACACAAACACACCGACAACACACACACACACACACACCGACAACACACACACACACACACACACACCTACAACACACACACACACACCGACAACACACACACACACACCGAAAACACATAAACACACACACACAGACAACACACACACACACACACTGACAACACACACACACACCGACAACACACACACACACACACCGACAACACACACACACCGACAACACACACACACACACACACCGACAACACACACACACACACACCGACAACACACACACACACACACCGACAACACACACACACACACACACCGACAACACACACACACTCACACACACTGACAACACACACACACACACACACACCGACAACACACACACACACACACACCGACAACACACATACACACACACACACACCGACAACACACACACACACACACACACACACCGACAACACACACACACACACACCGACAACACACACACACACACACACACACAACGACAACACACACACACACACACAACACACACACACACACCGACAACACACAGACACACACACCGACAACACACACACACAAACACACCGACAACACACACACACACACACACCGACAACACACACACACACACACACACACACACACACACACACCACCGACAACACACACACACACACACACTGACAACACACACACACACCGACAACACACACACACACACACCGACAACACACACACACACACACCGACAACACACACACACACACACACCGACAACACACACACACACACACCGACAACACACACACATACACACACACCGACAACACACACACACACACAACACACACACACACACCGACAACACAAACACAAACACACTGACAACACACACACACACCGACAACACACACACACACACACACACACCGACAACACACACACACACATTGACAACACACACACACACAAAAACCAGCAACACACACACACACACAGACAACACACACACACACACCGACAACACACACACACACACCGACAACACACACACACACCGACAACACACACACACACCGACAACACACACACACACACACACTGACAACACACACACACACGCACACACACACACCGACAACACACACACACACACCGACAACACACACACACACGCACACACACACACCGACAACACACACACACACACACTCGGACAACACACACACCGACAACAAACACACACACAACACACACACACACACCGACAACACACACACACACACACACACACACACACACACACACACACACACTGACAACACACACACACACACACCGACAACACACACACACACACACACACCGACAACACACACACACACACACCGACAACACACACACACACACCGACAACACACACACACACACCGATAACACACACACACACAACACACCGACAACACACACACACACACACACACACCTACAACACACACACACACACCGACAACACACACACACACACACCGAAAACACATAAACACACACACACAGACAACACACACACACACACTGACAACACACACACACACCGACAACACACACACACACACACCGACAACACACACACACCGACAACACACACACACACACACACCGACAACACACACACACACACACCGACAACACACACACACTCACACACACTGACAACACACACACACACACACACACCGACAACACACACACACACACACACCGACAACACACACACACACACACACACACCGACAACACACACACACACACACACACCGACAACACACACACACACACACCGACAACACACACACACACACACACAACGACAACACACACACACACAACACACACACACACACCGACAACACACAGACACACACACCGACAACACACACACACAAACACACCGACAACACACACACACACACACACACCGACAACACACACACACACACACACACACACACACACCGACAACACACACACACACACACACTGACAACACACACACACACCGACAACACACACACACACACACCGACAACACACACACACACACACCGACAACACACACACACACACACCGACAACACACACACACACACACCGACAACACACACACATACACACACACACACACACCGACAACACACACACACACATCGACAACACACACACACAAAAACCAGCAACACACACACACACACAGACAACACACACACACACACCGACAACACACACACACACCGACAACACACACACACACACACCGACAACACACACACACACACACACCGACAACACACACACACTCACACACACTGACAACACACACACACACACACACACCGACAACACACACACACACACACACCGACAACACACATACACACACACACACACCGACAACACACACACACACACACACACACACACCGACAACACACACACACACACACCGACAACACACACACACACACACACACACAACGACAACACACACACACACACACAACACACACACACACACCGACAACACACAGACACACACACCGACAACACACACACACAAACACACCGACAACACACACACACACACACCGACAACACACACACACACACACACACACACACACACACACACACCGACAACACACACACACACACACACTGACAACACACACACACACCGACAACACACACACACACACACCGACAACACACACACACACACACCGACAACACACACACACACACACCGACAACACACACACACACACACCGACAACACACACACATACACACACACCGACAACACACACACACACACAACACACACACACACACCGACAACACAAACACAAACACACTGACAACACACACACACACACACCGACAACACACACACACACACACACACACCGACAACACACACACACACATTGACAACACACACACACACAAAAACCAGCAACACACACACACACACAGACAACACACACACACACACCGACAACATACACACACACCGACAACACACACACACACACTGACAACACACACACACACACACCGACAACACACACACACACACACTGACAACACACACACACACACCGACAACACACACACACACACAACACACACACACACACCGACAACACACACACACACACACACACACCGACAACACACACACACCGACAACACACACACACACACACACTCGGACAACACACACACCGACAACACACACACACACAACACACACACACACCGACAACACACACACACACACACACACACACACACACACTGACAACACACACACACACACACCGACAACACACACACACACACACCGACAACACACACACACACACCGACAACACACACACACACACCGACAACACACACACACACACCGACAACACACACACACACACACACACACACACACTGACAACACACACACACACACCGACAACCCACACACACACCGACAACACACACACACACACAACACACACACACACACCGACAACACACAGACACACACACCGACAACACACACACACAAACACACCGACAACACACACACACACACACACCGACAACACACACACACACACACACACACCTACAACACACACACACACACCGACAACACACACACACACACACCGAAAACACATAAACACACACACACAGACAACACACACACACACACACTGACAACACACACACACACCGACAACACACACACACACACACCGACAACACACACACACCGACAACACACACACACACACACACCGACAACACACACACACACACACCGACAACACACACACACTCACACACACTGACAACACACACACACACACACACACCGACAACACACACACACACACACACCGACAACACACACACACACACACACACACCGACAACACACACACACACACACACACACCGACAACACACACACACACACACACAACGACAACACACACACACACAACACACACACACACACCGACAACACACAGACACACACACCGACAACACACACACACAAACACACCGACAACACACACACACACACACACACACCGACAACACACACACACACACACACACACACCGACAACACACACACACACACACACTGACAACACACACACACACCGACAACACACACACACACACACCGACAACACACACACACACACACCGACAACACACACACACACACACCGACAACACACACACACACACACCGACAACACACACACATACACACACACACACACACCGACAACACACACACACACATCGACAACACACACACACAAAAACCAGCAACACACACACACACACAGACAACACACACACACACACCCCGACAACACACACACACACCGACAACACACACACACACACACACCGACAACACACACACACACACACACCGACAACACACACACACTCACACACACTGACAACACACACACACACACACACACCGACAACACACACACACACACACACACCAACAACACACATACACACACACACACACCGACAACACACACACACACACACACACACACACCGACAACACACACACACACACACCGACAACACACACACACACACACACACACAACGACAACACACACACACACACACAACACACACACACACACCGACAACACACAGACACACACACCGACAACACACACACACAAACACACCGACAACACACACACACACACACCGACAACACACACACACACACACACACACACACACACACACACACCGACAACACACACACACACACACACTGACAACACACACACACACCGACAACACACACACACACACACCGACAACACACACACACACACACCGACAACACACACACACACACACCGACAACACACACACACACACACCGACAACACACACACATACACACACACCGACAACACACACACACACACAACACACACACACACACCGACAACACAAACACAAACACACTGACAACACACACACACACCGACAACACACACACACACACACACACACCGACAACACACACACACACATTGACAACACACACACACACAAAAACCAGCAACACACACACACACACAGACAACACACACACACACACCGACAACACACACACACACACCGACAACACACACACACACCGACAACACACACACACACCGACAACACACACACACACACACACTGACAACACACACACACACACGCACACACACACACCGACAACACACACACACACACCGACAACACACACACACACGCACACACACACACCGACAACACACACACACACACACTCGGACAACACACACACCGACAACAAACACACACACAACACACACACACACACCGACAACACACACACACACACACACACACACACACACACACACACACTGACAACACACACACACACACACCGACAACACACACACACACACACCGACAACACACACACACACACACCGACAACACACACACACACACCGACAACACACACACACACACCGATAACACACACACACACAACACACACACATACACACTGACAACACACACACACACACCGACAACACACACACACACACCGACAACACACACACACACACACAACACACACACACACACCGACAACACACAGACACACACACCGACAACACACACACACAAACACAACGACAACACACACACACACACACACCGACAACACACACACACACACACACACACACACCGACAACACACACACACACACCGACAACACACACACACACACCGATAACACACACACACACAACACACACACACACACACTGACAACACACACACACACACCGACAACACACACACACACCGACAACACACACACACACACACAACACACACACACACACCGACAACACACAGACACACACACCGACAACACACACACACAAACACAACGACAACACACACACACACACACCGACATCACACACACACACACACACACACACCGACAACACACACACACACATCGACAACACACACACACACAAAAACCAGCAACACACACACACACTGACAACACACACACACACACACCGACAACACACACACACCGACAACACACACACACCGACAACACACACACACACACACACACTGACAACACACACACACACACACACACCGACAACACACACACACACACCGACAACACACACACACACACACACACACCGACAACACACACACACACACACACCGACAACACACACACACACACACACACACTCGGACAACACACACACCGACAACACACACACACACAACACACACACACACCGACAGCACACACACACACACACACACACACACACTGACAACACACACACACACACACCGACAACACACACACACACACACCGACAACACACACACACCGACAACACACACACACACCGACAACACACACACACACACACACACACCGACAACACACACACACACCGACAACACACACACACACACACCGACAACACACACACACCGACAACACACACACACACACCGACAACACACACACACACACACTGACAACACACACACACACCGACAACACACACACACACACACCGACAACACACACACACCGACAACACACACACACACACCGACAACACACACACACACACACCGACAACACACACACACACACACTGACAACACACACACACACACACACCGACAACACAGACACACACACACCGACAACACACACACACACACACACCGACAACACACACACACACACACACACCGACAACACACACACACCGACAACACACACACACACACACACACACTCGGACAACACACACACCGACAACACACACACACACAACACACACACACACACCGACAACACACACACACACCGACAACACACACACACACACTGACAACACACACACACACACACCGACAACACACACACACACACACTGACAACACACACACACACACCGACAACACACACACACACCGACAACACACACACACACACACACACACACACACCGACAACACACACACACACCGACAACACACACACACCGACAACACACACACACACACACCGACAACACACACACACACACACACCGACAACACACACACACACACCGACAACACACACACACACACACACACACCGACAACACACACACACACACACCGACAACACACACACACACACACCGACAACACACACACACACACCGGCAACACACACACACACACCGACAACACACACACACACACACCGACAACACACACACACACACACACACACACACACACCGACAACACACACACACACACCGACAACACACACACACACCGACAACACACACACACACAACACACACACACACACACCAACAACACACTAACACACACACACACACCGACAACACACACACACACACACCGACAACACACACACACACACACCGACAACACACACACACACACACCGACAACACACACACACACCGACAACACACACACACACAACACACACACACAAACACTGACAACACACACACACACACCGACAACACACACACACACCGACAACACACACACACACACAACACACACACACACACCGACAACACACAGACACACACACCGACAACACACACACACAAACACACCGACAACTCACACACACACACACACCGACAACACACACACACACACACACACACACACAAACACCGACAACACACACACACACATCGCCAACACACACACACACACAAAAACCAGCAACACACACACACCGACAACACACACACACACACACCGACAAAACACACACCGACAACACACACACACACACACACACCGACAACACACACACACACACCGACAACACACACACACACACACAAACACTGACAACACACACACACACACATACACCGACAACACACACACACACCGACAACACACACACACACACACACACACACCGACAACACACACACACACACACACCGACAACACACACACACACACACACTCGGACAACACACACACCGACAACACACACACACACAACACACACACACACACCGACAACACACACACACACACACACACACACACACACACTGACAACACACACACACACACACCGACAACACACACACACACACACCGACAACACACACACACACACCGACAACACACACACACACACCGACAACACACACACACACACCGACAACACACACACACACAACACACACACACACACACTGACAACACACACACACACACCGACAACCCACACACACACCGACAACACACACACACACACAACACACACACACACACCGACAACACACAGACACACACACCGACAACACACACACACAAACACACCGACAACACACACACACACACACACCGACAACACACACACACACACACACACACACCGACAACACACACACACACATCGACAACACACACACACACAAAAACCAGCAACACACACACACACACCCACAACACACACACACACACCGACAACACACACACACCGACAACACACACACACACACCGACAACACACACACACACCGACAACACACACACACACACACACACTGACAACACACACACACACACACACACACCGACAACACACACACACACACACCGACAACACACACACACACACACACACACACACCGACAACACACAGACACACACCGACAACACACACACACCGACAACACACACACACACACACACACACTCGGACAACACACACACCGACAACACACACACACACAACACACACACACACACCGACAGCACACACACACACACACACACACACACACACACACACTGACAACACACACACACACACACTGACAACACACACACACACCGACAACACACACACACACACCGACAACACACACACACACCGACAACACACACACACACACACACACACACACACCGACAACACACACACACACCGACAACACACACACACACACACCTACAACACACACACACACACCGACAACACACACACACACACACCGAAAACACATAAACACACACACACCGACAACACACACACACACACACTGACAACACACACACACACACCGACAACACACACACACACACACCGACAACACACACACACTCACACACACTGACAACACACACACACACACACACACCGACAACACACACACACACACACACCGACAACACACACACACACACACACACACCGACAACACACACACACACACAGACACCGACAACACACACACACACACACCGACAACACACACACACACACCACACACACACACGACAACACACACACACACACACAACACACACACACACACCGACAACACACAGACACACACCGACAACACACACACACAAACACACCGACAACACACACACACACACCGACAACACACACACACACACACACACACCGACAACACACACACACACACACACTGACAACACACACAAACACCGACAACACACACACACACACACCGACAACACACACACACACACACCGACAACACACACACACACACACCGACAACACACACACACACACACCGACAACACACACACATACACACACACTGACAACACACACACACACACAACACACACACACACAACGACAACACACAGACACACACACCGACAACACACACACACAAACACACCGACAACACACACACACACACCGACAACACACACACACACACACACACACACCGACAACACACACACACACATCGACAACACACACACACACAAAAACCAGCAACACACACACACACACAGACAACACACACACACACACCGACAACACACACACACACCGACAACACACACACACACACCGACAACACACACACACACACACCGACAACACACACACACTCACACACACTGACAACACACACACACACACACACACACCGACAACACACACACACACACACACACCGACAACACACACACACACACACACACACCGACAACACACACACACACACACACACACACACCGACAACACACACACACACACACCGACAACACACACACACACACACACACACAACGACAACACACACACACACACACAACACACACACACACACCGACAACACACAGACACACACACCGACAACACACACACACAAACACACCGACAACACACACACACACACACACCGACAACACACACACACACACACACACACACACACACACCGACAACACACACACACACACACACTGACAACACACACACACACCGACAACACACACACACACACACCGACAACACACACACACACACACCGACAACACACACACACCGACAACACACACACACACACACCGACAACACACACACATACACACACACCGACAACACACACACACACACACAACACACACACACACACCGACAACACAAACACAAACACACTGACAACACACACACACACACACACCGACAACACACACACACACACACACACACCGACAACACACACACACACATTGACAACACACACACACACAAAAACCAGCAACACACACACACACACAGACAACACACACACACACACCGACAACACACACACACACACCGACAACACACACACACACACCGACAACACACACACACACACACCAACAACACACACACACACACACACTGACAACACACACACACACGCACACACACACACCGACAACACACACACACACACCGACAACACACACACACACGCACACACACACACCGACAACACACACACACACACACACGGACAACACACACACCGACAACACACACACACACAACACACACACACACACCGACAACACACACACACACACACACACACACACACACACACACTGACAACACACACACACACACACCGACAACACACACACACACACCGACAACACACACACACACACCGATAACACACACACACACAACACACACACACACACACTGACAACACACACACACACACCGACAACACACACACACACACACACCGACAACACACACACACACACACACTGACAACACACACAAACACCGACAACACACACACACACACACCGACAACACACACACACACACACCGACAACACACTCACACACACACCGACAACACACACACACACACACCGACAACACACACACATACACACACACTGACAACACACACACACACACAACACACACACACACACCGACAACACACAGACACACACACCGACAACACACACACACAAACACACCGACAACACACACACACACACCGACAACACACACACACACACACACACACCGACAACACACACACACACATCGACAACACACACACACACAAAAACCAGCAACACACACACACACACAGACAACACACACACACACACCGACAACACACACACACACCGACAACACACACACACACACCGACAACACACACACACACACACCGACAACACACACACACTCACACACATTGACAACACACACACACACACACACACACCGACAACACACACACACACACACACCGACAACACACACACACACACACACACCGACAACACACACACACACACACACACACACACCGACAACACACACACACACACACACCGACAACACACACACACACACACACACACAACGACAACACACACACACACACACAACACACACACACACCGACAACACACAGACACACACACCGACAACACACACACACAAACACACCGACAACACACACACACACACACACACACCGACAACACACACACACACACACACACACACACACACACCGACAACACACACACACACACACACTGACAACACACACACACACCGACAACACACACACACACACACCGACAACACACACACACACACACCGACAACACACACACACACACACCGACAACACACACACACACACACCGACAACACACACACATACACACACACCGACAACACACACACACACACAACACACACACACACACCGACAACACAAACACAAACACACTGACAACACACACACACACACACACCGACAACACACACACACACACACACACACCGACAACACACACACACACATTGACAACACACACACACACAAAAACCAGCAACACACACACACACAAAGACAACACACACACACACACCGACAACACACACACACACACCGACAACACACACACACACACCGACAACACACACACACACACACCGACAACACACACACACACACACACTGACAACACACACACACACGCACACACACACACCGACAACACACACACACACACCGACAACACACACACACACGCACACACACACACCGACAACACACACACACACACACACACTCGGACAACACACACACCGACAACACACACACACACAACACACACACACACACCGACAACACACACACACACACACACACACACACACACACACTGACAACACACACACACACACACCGACAACACACACACACACACCGACAACACACACACACACACCGATAACACACACACACACAACACACACACACACACACTGACAACACACACACACACACCGACAACACACACACACACCGACAACACACACACACACACACAACACACACACACACACCGACAACACACAGACACACACACCGACAACACACACACACAAACACAACGACAACACACACACACACACACACCGACAACACACACACACACACACACACACACACACCGACAACACACACACACACATCGACAACACACACACACACAAAAACCAGCAACACACACACACACACTGACAACACACACACACACACACCGACAACACACACACCGACAACACACACACACTGACAACACACACACACACACACACACACACACCGACAACACACACACACACACCGACAACACACACACACACACACACACACACACACACACACCGACAACACACACACACACACACACACACCGACAACACACACACACACACACACACACTCGGACAACACACACACCGACAACACACACACACACAACACACACACACACCGACAGCACACACACACACACACACACACACACACACTGACAACACACACACACACACACCGACAACACACACACACACACACCGACAACACACACACACCGACAACACACACGACACACCGACAACACACACACGACACACACACACACACACCGACAACACACACACACACCGACAACACACACACACACACACCAACACACACACACACCGACAACACACACACACACACACGACCGAACACACACACACACACACCGACAACACACACACACACACCGACAACACACACACACACACACTGACAACACACACACACACCGACAACACACACACACACACACCGACAACACACACACACACACACACACACACCGACAACACACACACACACACACACACCGACAACACACACACACACGACACCGACACACACACACACACACACACTCGGACAACACACACACACGACAACACACGACACACACAACACACACACACACCGACAACACACACACACACCGACAACACACACACACACACTGACACACACACACACACACACACCGACAACACACACACACCACACTGACAACACACACACACACACCGACAACACACACACACACCGACAACACACACACACACACACACACCGACAACACACACACACACCGACAACACACACACACCGACAACACACACACACACACACCGACAACACACACACACACACACCGACAACACACACACACACACCGACAACACACACACACACACACACACACCGACAACACACACACACACACACCGACAACACACACACACACACACCGACAACACACACACACACCGGCAACACACACACACACACCGACAACACACACACACACACACCGACAACACACACACACACACACACACACACACACACACACACACCGACAACACACACACACACACACCGACAACACACACACACACCGACAACACACACACACACAACACACACACACACACACCGACAACACACACACACACACACACACACACCGACAACACACACACACACACACCGACAACACACACACACACACACCGACAACACACACACACACACACCGACAACACACACACACACCGACAACACACACACACACAACACACACACACAAACACTGACAACACACACACACACACCGACAACACACACACACACCGACAACACACACACACACACAACACACACACACACACCGACAACACACACACACACACCGACAACACACACACACAAACACACCGACAACTCACACACACACACACACCGACAACACACACACACACACACACACACACACACACCGACAACACACACACACACATCGCCAACACACACACACACAAAACCAGCAACACACACATACCGACAACACACACACACACACACCGACAACACACACACACCGACAACACACACACACACACACCGACAACACACACACACACACACCGACAACACACACACACACACACCGACAACACACACACACACCGACAACACACACACACACAACACACACACACAAACACTGACAACACACACACACACACCGACAACACACACACACACCGACAACACACACACACACACAACACACACACACACACCGACAACACACACACACGCACACACACACTCGACAACACACACACCGACAACACACACGACACACTCACACACACACACACCGACAGCACACACACACACACACACACACACACACACACCGACAACACACACACACACATCGCCGACACACACACACACAACCACCGAGCAACACACACACACCGACAACACACACACACACACACCGACAAACACACACCGACAACACACACACACACACACACACCGACAACACACACACACACACCGACAACACACACACACACACACAAACACTGACAACACACACACACACGACATACACCGACAACACACACACCACCGACACACACACACACACACACACGACACCGACACACACACACCGACACACACACACCGACACACACACCGACAACACACACACACTCGGACAACACACACACCGACAACACACACACGCACAACACACACACACACACCGACACCGACACACACACACACACACACACTGACACACACTGACAACACACACACACAACACCGACAACACACACACACACACACCGACAACACACACACACACACACCGACAACACACACGACACACACCGACAACACACACACACACACCGACAACACACACACACACAGCACACACACACACACACTGACAACACACACACACACACCGACAACCACACACACACCGACAACACACACACACACACAACACACACACACACACCGACAACACACAGACACACACACCGACAACACACACACACAACACACCGACAACACACACACACACACACCGACAACACACACACACACACACACACGACACCGACAACACACACACACACATCGACAACACACACACACGGACAGAGCGCGGAGGACAACACAACACACACACACCGACAACACACACACACACACTGACAACACGACACACACCGACACACACACACACACACACACCGACAACACACACACACACCTTGACAACACACACACACACAAAAACCAGCAACACACTGACACACAACGACAACACACACACACACACCGACAACACACACACACACACACCGACAACACACACACACACACACACACACACACACACACTACCGACAACACACACACACACACACACGACACACACACACCGACACACGCACACACACACACCGACAACACACACACACACACACGACATACACACACACACACACACACACACACACAACACACACACACACACACACACATACCACACACACACACTGACACACACACACACACACACACACACACACACACACACACACACACACATACACACACACCACACACACACACACACACTGACAACACACACACACACACACACAACACACACACACACCGTCACACACACACACACCGCACAACACACACACCAACCACACAACACACACCCACAGCACACACCGACACGACACACCACACCACACACACACGACATCACACACACACACCGACAACACACACACAACACACCACTGACGACACAACACACACACTACAACATCACAACACACACACACCGACAACACACACACACACAACGCGACAACGCGACACACACACACACACACACACACACGACAACCACACACACACACACACACACACACACACCGACAACACACACACACACATCGACAACACACACACACACAAAAACCAGCAACACACACACACACACTGACAACACACACACACACACACCGACAACACACACACCGACAACACACACACACACACGACAACACACACACACACACACACACTGACAACACACACACACACACACACACACCGACAACACACACACACACACCGACAACACACACACACACACACACACACACACACACACCGACAACACACACACACACACACCGACAACACACACACACACACACCGACAACACACACACACTCACACACACTGACAACACACACACACACACACACACACCGACAACACACACACACACACACACCGACAACACACACACACACACACACACACCGACAACACACACACACACACACACACACACACCGACAACACACACACACACACACCGACAACACACCCACACACACACACACACACAACGACAACACACACACACACACACAACACACACACACACCGACAACACACAGACACACACACCGACAACACACACACACAAACACACCGACAACACACACACACACACACACACACACCGACAACACACACACACACACACACACACACACACACACCGACAACACACACACACACACACACTGACAACACACACACACACCGACAACACACACACACACACACCGACAACACACACACACACACACACCGACAACACACACACACACACACCGACAACACACACACACACACACCGACAACACACACACATACACACACACCGACAACACACACACACACACAACACACACACACACACCGACAACACAAACACAAACACACTGACAACACACACACACACACACACCGACAACACACACACACACACACACACACACACCGACAACACACACACACACATTGACAACACACACACACACAAAAACCAGCAACACACACACACACAAAGACAACACACACACACACACCGACAACACACACACACACACCGACAACACACACACACACACCGACAACACACACACACACACACCGACAACACACACACACACACACACTGACAACACACACACACACGCACACACACACACCGACAACACACACACACACACACCGACAACACACACACACACGCACACACACACACCGACAACACACACACACACACACACACTCGGACAACACACACACCGACAACACACACACACACAACACACACACACACACCGACAACACACACACACACACACACACACACACACACACACACTGACAACACACACACACACACACCGACAACACACACACACACACCGACAACACACACACACACACCGATAACACACACACACACAACACACACACACACACACTGACAACACACACACACACACCGACAACACACACACACACCGACAACACACACACACACACACAACACACACACACACACCGACAACACACAGACACACACACCGACAACACACACACACAAACACAACGACAACACACACACACACACACACCGACAACACACACATACACACACACACACACACACACACCGACAACACACACACACACATCGACAACACACACACACACAAAAACCAGCAACACACACACACACACTGACAACACACACACACACACACCGACAACACACACACCGACAACACACACACACCGACAACACACACACACACACACACACTGACAACACACACACACACACACACACACCGACAACACACACACACACACCGACAACACACACACACACACACACTCGGACAACACACACACCGACAACACACACACACACAACACACACACACACACCGACAACACACACACACACACACACACACACACACACACTGACAACACACACACACACACACCGACAACACACACACACACACACCGACAACACACACACACACACCGACAACACACACACACACACCGACAACACACACACACACACCGACAACACACACACACACAACACACACACACACACACTGACAACACACACACACACACCGACAACCCACACACACACCGACAACACACACACACACACAACACACACACACACACCGACAACACACAGACACACACACCGACAACACACACACACAAACACACCGACAACACACACACACACACACACCGACAACACACACACACACACACACACACACCGACAACACACACACACACATCGACAACACACACACACACAAAAACCAGCAACACACACACACACACCCACAACACACACACACACACTGACAACACACACACACCGACAACACACACACACACACCGACAACACACACACACACCGACAACACACACACACACACACACACTGACAACACACACACACACACACACACACCGACAACACACACACACAGACACCGACAACACACACACACACACACACACACACACCGACAACACACAGACACACACCGACAACACACACACACCGACAACACACACACACACACACACACACTCGGACAACACACACACCGACAACACACACACACACAACACACACACACACACCGACAGCACACACACACACACACACACACACACACACACACACTGACAACACACACACACACACACTGACAACACACACACACACCGACAACACACACACACACACCGACAACACACACACACACCGACAACACACACACACACACACACACACACACACCGACAACACACACACACACCGACAACACACACACACACACACCTACAACACACACACACACACCGACAACACACACACACACACACCGAAAACACATAAACACACACACACCGACAACACACACACACACACACTGACAACACACACACACACACCGACAACACACACACACACACACCGACAACACACACACACTCACACACACTGACAACACACACACACACACACACACCGACAACACACACACACACACACACCGACAACACACACACACACACACACACACCGACAACACACACACACACACACAGACACCGACAACACACACACACACACACCGACAACACACACACACACACACACACACAACGACAACACACACACACACACACAACACACACACACACACCGACAACACACAGACACACACCGACAACACACACACACAAACACACCGACAACACACACACACCGACAACACACACACACACACACACACACCGACAACACACACACACACACACACTGACAACACACACAAACACCGACAACACACACACACACACACCGACAACACACACACACACACACCGACAACACACACACACACACACCGACAACACACACACATACACACACACTGACAACACACACACACACACAACACACACACACACAACGACAACACACAGACACACACACCGACAACACACACACACAAACACACCGACAACACAGACACACACCGACAACACACACACACACACACACACACACCGACAACACACACACACACATCGACAACACACACACACACAAAAACCAGCAACACACACACACACACAGACAACACACACACACACACCGACAACACACACACACACCGACAACACACACACACACACCGACAACACACACACACACACACCGACAACACACACACACTCACACACACTGACAACACACACACACACACACACACACCGACAACACACACACACACACACACCGACAACACACACACACACACACACACACCGACAACACACACACACACACACACACACACCGACAACACACACACACACACACCGACAACACACACACACACACACAACGACAACACACACACACACACACAACACACACACACACACCGACAACACACAGACACACACACCGACAACACACACACACAAACACACCGACAACACACACACACACACACACCGACAACACACACACACACACACACACACACACACACACCGACAACACACACACACACACACACTGACAACACACACACACACCGACAACACACACACACACACACCGACAACACACACACACACACACCGACAACACACACACACCGACAACACACACACACACACACCGACAACACACACACATACACACACACCGACAACACACACACACACACAACACACACACACACACCGACAACACAAACACAAACACACTGACAACACACACACACACACACACCGACAACACACACACACACACACACACACCGACAACACACACACACACATTGACAACACACACACACACAAAAACCAGCAACACACACACACACACAGACAACACACACACACACACCGACAACACACACACACACACCGACAACACACACACACACACCGACAACACACACACACACACACACTGACAACACACACACACACGCACACACACACACCGACAACACACACACACACACCGACAACACACACACACACGCACACACACACACCGACAACACACACACACACACACACGGACAACACACACACCGACAACACACACACACACAACACACACACACACACCGACAACACACACACACACACACACACACACACACACACACACTGACAACACACACACACACACACCGACAACACACACACACACACCGACAACACACACACACACACCGATAACACACACACACACAACACACACACACACACACTGACAACACACACACACACACCGACAACACACACACACACACACACCGACAACACACACACACACACACACTGACAACACACACAAACACCGACAACACACACACACACACACCGACAACACACACACACACACACCGACAACACACTCACACACACACCGACAACACACACACACACACACCGACAACACACACACATACACACACACTGACAACACACACACACACACAACACACACACACACACCGACAACACACAGACACACACACCGACAACACACACACACAAACACACCGACAACACACACACACACACCGACAACACACACACACACACACACACACCGACAACACACACACACACATCGACAACACACACACACACAAAAACCAGCAACACACACACACACACAGACAACACACACACACACACCGACAACACACACACACACCGACAACACACACACACACACCGACAACACACACACACACACACCGACAACACACACACACTCACACACACTGACAACACACACACACACACACACACACCGACAACACACACACACACACACACCGACAACACACACACACACACACACACACCGACAACACACACACACACACACACACACACACCGACAACACACACACACACACACCGACAACACACACACACACACACACACACAACGACAACACACACACACACACACAACACACACACACACCGACAACACACAGACACACACACCGACAACACACACACACAAACACACCGACAACACACACACACACACACACACACCGACAACACACACACACACACACACACACACACACACACACACCGACAACACACACACACACACACACTGACAACACACACACACACCGACAACACACACACACACACACCGACAACACACACACACACACACCGACAACACACACACACACACACCGACAACACACACACACACACACCGACAACACACACACATACACACACACCGACAACACACACACACACACAACACACACACACACACCGACAACACAAACACAAACACACTGACAACACACACACACACACACACCGACAACACACACACACACACACACACACACACCGACAACACACACACACACATTGACAACACACACACACACAAAAACCAGCAACACACACACACACAAAGACAACACACACACACACACCGACAACACACACACACACACCGACAACACACACACACACACCGACAACACACACACACACACACCGACAACACACACACACACACACACTGACAACACACACACACACGCACACACACACACCGACAACACACACACACACACCGACAACACACACACACACGCACACACACACACCGACAACACACACACACACACACACACTCGGACAACACACACACCGACAACACACACACACACAACACACACACACACACCGACAACACACACACACACACACACACACACACACACACACACTGACAACACACACACACACACACCGACAACACACACACACACACCGACAACACACACACACACACCGATAACACACACACACACAACACACACACACACACACTGACAACACACACACACACACACCGACAACACACACACACACCGACAACACACACACACACACACAACACACACACACACACCGACAACACACAGACACACACACCGACAACACACACACACAAACACAACGACAACACACACACACACACACACCGACAACACACACACACACACACACACACACACACCGACAACACACACACACACATCGACAACACACACACACACAAAAACCAGCAACACACACACACACACTGACAACACACACACACACACACCGACAACACACACACCGACAACACACACACACCGACAACACACACACACACACACACACTGACAACACACACACACACACACACACACCGACAACACACACACACACACCGACAACACACACACACACACACACACACACACACACACACCGACAACACACACACACACACCGACAACACACACACACACACACCGACAACACACACACACTCACACACACTGACAACACACACACACACACACACACACCGACAACACACACACACACACACACCGACAACACACACACACACACACACACACCGACAACACACACACACACACACACACACACACCGACAACACACACACACACACACCGACAACACACACACACACACACACACACAACGACAACACACACACACACACACAACACACACACACACCGACAACACACAGACACACACACCGACAACACACACACACAAACACACCGACAACACACACACACACACACACACACCGACAACACACACACACACACACACACACACACACACACCGACAACACACACACACACACACACTGACAACACACACACACACCGACAACACACACACACACACACCGACAACACACACACACACACACCGACAACACACACACACACACACCGACAACACACACACACACACACCGACAACACACACACATACACACACACCGACAACACACACACACACACAACACACACACACACACCGACAACACAAACACAAACACACTGACAACACACACACACACACACACCGACAACACACACACACACACACACACACACCGACAACACACACACACACATTGACAACACACACACACACAAAAACCAGCAACACACACACACACAAAGACAACACACACACACACACCGACAACACACACACACACACCGACAACACACACACACACACCGACAACACACACACACACACACCGACAACACACACACACACACACACTGACAACACACACACACACGCACACACACACACCGACAACACACACACACACACCGACAACACACACACACACGCACACACACACACCGACAACACACACACACACACACACACTCGGACAACACACACACCGACAACACACACACACACAACACACACACACACACCGACAACACACACACACACACACACACACACACACACACTGACAACACACACACACACACACCGACAACACACACACACACACCGACAACACACACACACACACCGATAACACACACACACACAACACACACACACACACACTGACAACACACACACACACACCGACAACACACACACACACCGACAACACACACACACACACACAACACACACACACACACCGACAACACACAGACACACACACCGACAACACACACACACAAACACAACGACAACACACACACACACACACACCGACAACACACACACACACACACACACACACACACACCGACAACACACACACACACATCGACAACACACACACACACAAAAACCAGCAACACACACACACACACTGACAACACACACACACACACACCGACAACACACACACCGACAACACACACACACCGACAACACACACACACACACACACACTGACAACACACACACACACACACACACACCGACAACACACACACACACACCGACAACACACACACACACACACACACACACACACACACACCGACAACACACACACACACACACACCGACAACACACACACACACACACACACACTCGGACAACACACACACCGACAACACACACACACACAACACACACACACACCGACAGCACACACACACACACACACACACACACACACACTGACAACACACACACACACACACCGACAACACACACACACACACACCGACAACACACACACACCGACAACACACACACACACCGACAACACACACACACACACACACACACACACCGACAACACACACACACACCGACAACACACACACACACACACCGACAACACACACACACCGACAACACACACACACACACCGACAACACACACACACACACACTGACAACACACACACACACCGACAACACACACACACACACACCGACAACACACACACACCGACAACACACACACACACACACACCGACAACACACACACACACACACCGACAACACACACACACACTGACAACACACACACACACACACACACCGACAACACACACACACACACACCGACAACACACACACACACACACACACACACCGACAACACACACACACACACACACACCGACAACACACACACACCGACAACACACACACACACACACACACACTCGGACAACACACACACCGACAACACACACACACACAACACACACACACCGACAACACACACACACACCGACAACACACACACACACACTGACAACACACACACACACACACCGACAACACACACACACACACACTGACAACACACACACACACACCGACAACACACACACACACCGACAACACACACACACACACACACACACCGACAACACACACACACACCGACAACACACACACACCGACAACACACACACAATCACACCGACAACACACACACACACACACACCGACAACACACACACACACACCGACAACACACACACACACACACACACACCGACAACACACACACACACACACCGACAACACACACACACACACACCGACAACACACACACACACACCGGCAACACACACACACACACCGACAACACACACACACACACACCGACAACACACACACACACACACACACACACACACACACACACACCGACAACACACACACACACACACCGACAACACACACACACACCGACAACACACACACACACAACACACACACACACACACCGACAACACACACACACACACACACACACACCGACAACACACACACACACACACCGACAACACACACACACACACACCGACAACACACACACACACCGACAACACACACACACACAACACACACACACAAACACTGACAACACACACACACACACCGACAACACACACACACACCGACAACACACACACACACACAACACACACACACACACCGACAACACACAGACACACACACCGACAACACACACACACAAACACACCGACAACTCACACACACACACACACCGACAACACACACACACACACACACACACACACACACACCGACAACACACACACACACATCGCCAACACACACACACACAAAAACCAGCAACACACACATACCGACAACACACACACACACACACCGACAACACACACACACCGACAACACACACACACACACACCGACAACACACACACACACACCGACAACACACACACACACACACAAACACTGACAACACACACACACACCGACAACACACACACACACCGACAACACACACACACACACACACACACACCGACAACACACACACACACATACACCGACAACACACACACACCGACAACACACACACACACACACACTCGGACAACACACACACCGACAACACACACACACACAACATACACACCGACAACACACACACACACACACACACACACACACACTGACAACACACACACACACACACCGACAACACACACACACACACACCGACAACACACACACACACACCGACAACACACACACACACACCGACAACACACACACACACACCGACAACACACACACACCGACAACACACACACACACACCGACAACACACACAAACACCGACAACACACACACACACACACCGACAACACACACACACACACACCGACAACACACACACACACACACCGACAACACACACACACACACACCGACAACACACACACATACACACACACTGACAACACACACACACACACAACACACACACACACACCGACAACACACAGACACACACACCGACAACACACACACACAAACACACCGACAACACACACACACACACCGACAACACACACACACACACACACACACCGACAACACACACACACACATCGACAACACACACACACACAAAAACCAGCAACACACACACACACACAGACAACACACACACACACACCGACAACACACACACACACCGACAACACACACACACACACACCGACAACACACACACACACACACCGACAACACACACACACTCACACACACTGACAACACACACACACACACACACACACCGACAACACACACACACACACACACCGACAACACACACACACACACACACACACCGACAACACACACACACACACACACACACACACACTGACAACACACACACACACACACCGACAACACACACACACACACACACACACAACGACAACACACACACACACACACAACACACACACACACACCGACAACACACAGACACACACACCGACAACACACACACACAAACACACCGACAACACACACACACACACACACACACACCGACAACACACACACACACACACACACACACACACACACACACCGACAACACACACACACACACACACTGACAACACACACACACACCGACAACACACACACACACACACCGACAACACACACACACACACACCGACAACACACACACACACACACCGACAACACACACACATACACACACACCGACAACACACACACACACACAACACACACACACACACCGACAACACAAACACAAACACACTGACAACACACACACACACACACACCGACAACACACACACACACACACACACACCGACAACACACACACACACATTGACAACACACACACACACAAAAACCAGCAACACACACACACACAAAGACAACACACACACACACACCGACAACACACACACACACACCGACAACACACACACACACACCGACAACACACACACACACACACCGACAACACACACACACACACACACTGACAACACACACACACACGCACACACACACACCGACAACACACACACACACACCGACAACACACACACACACGCACACACACACACCGACAACACACACACACACACACACACTCGGACAACACACACACCGACAACACACACACACACAACACACACACACACACCGACAACACACACACACACACACACACACACACACACACACACTGACAACACACACACACACACACCGACAACACACACACACACACCGACAACACACACACACACACCGATAACACACACACACACAACACACACACACACACACTGACAACACACACACACACACCGACAACACACACACACACCGACAACACACACACACACACACAACACACACACACACACCGACAACACACAGACACACACACCGACAACACACACACACAAACACAACGACAACACACACACACACACACACCGACAACACACACACACACACACACACACACACACCGACAACACACACACACACATCGACAACACACACACACACAAAAACCAGCAACACACACACACACACTGACAACACACACACACACACACCGACAACACACACACCGACAACACACACACACCGACAACACACACACACACACACACACTGACAACACACACACACACACACACACACCGACAACACACACACACACACCGACAACACACACACACACACACACACACACACACACACACACACCGACAACACACACACACACACACACCGACAACACACACACACACACACACACACTCGGACAACACACACACCGACAACACACACACACACAACACACACACACACCGACAACACACACACACACACACACCGACAACACACACACACCGACAACACACACACACACCGACAACACACACACACACACACACACCGACAACACACACACACACCGACAACACACACACACACACACACCGACAACACACACACACCGACAACACACACACACACACCGACAACACACACACACACACACTGACAACACACACACACACCGACAACACACACACACACACACACACCGACAACACACACACACCGACAACACACACACACACACACACCGACAACACACACACACACACACCGACAACACACACACACACACACTGACAACACACACACACACACACACACCGACAACACACACACACACACACCGACAACACACACACACACACACACACACACCGACAACACACACACACACACACACACCGACAACACACACACACCGACAACACACACACACACACACACACACTCGGACAACACACACACCGACAACACACACACACACAACACACACACACACCGACAACACACACACACACCGACAACACACACACACACACTGACAACACACACACACACACACACCGACAACACACACACACACACACTGACAACACACACACACACACCGACAACACACACACACACCGACAACACACACACACACACACACACACCGACAACACACACACACACCGACAACACACACACACCGACAACACACACACACACACACCGACAACACACACACACACACACACCGACAACACACACACACACACCGACAACACACACACACACACACACACACCGACAACACACACACACACACACCGACAACACACACACACACACACCGACAACACACACACACACACCGGCAACACACACACACACACCGACAACACACACACACACACACCGACAACACACACACACACACACACACACACACACACACACACACACCGACAACACACACACACACACACCGACAACACACACACACACACCGGCAACACACACACACACACCGACAACACACACACACACACACCGACAACACACACACACACAACACACACACACACACACCGACAACACACACACACACACACACACACACCGACAACACACACACACACACACCGACAACACACACACACACACACCGACAACACACACACACACACACCGACAACACACACACACACCGACAACACACACACACACAACACACACACACAAACACTGACAACACACACACACACACCGACAAAACACACACACCGACAACACACACACACACCGACAACACACACACACACAACACACACACACAAACACTGACAACACACACACACACACCGACAAAACACACACACCGACAACACACACACACACACAACACACACACACACACCGACAACACACAGACACACACACCGACAACACACACACACAAACACACCGACAACTCACACACACACACACACCGACAACACACACACACACACACACACACACACACACCGACAACACACACACACACATCGCCAACACACACACACACAAAAACCAGCAACACACACATACCGACAACACACACACACACACACCGACAACACACACACACCGACAACACACACACACACACACCGACAACACACACACACACACCGACAACACACACACACACACACAAACACTGACAACACACACACACACCGACAACACACACACACACCGACAACACACACACACACACACACACACACCGACAACACACACACACACACACACCGACAACACACACACACCGACAACACACACACACACACACACTCGGACAACACACACACCGACAACACACACACACACAACATACACACACACACCGACAACACACACACACACACACACACACACACACACTGACAACACACACACACACACACCGACAACACACACACACACACACCGACAACACACACACACACACCGACAACACACACACACACAACACACACACACACACACTGACAACACACACACACACACCGACAACCCACACACACACCGACAACACACACACACACACAACACACACACACACACCGACAACACACAGACACACACACCGACAACACACACACACAAACACACCGACAACACACACACACACACACACCGACAACACACACACACACACACACACACCGACAACACACACACACACATCGACAACACACACACACACAAAAACCAGCAACACACACACACACACACCGACAACACACACACACACACACCGACAACACACACACACACACACACACACACACCGACAACACACACACACACACCGACAACACACACACACCGACAACACACACACACACACACCGACAACACACACACACACACACACACACACACCGACAACACACACACACACACCGACAACACACACACACCGACAACACACACACACACACACACACACTCGGACAACACACACACCGACAACACACACACACACAACACACACACACACACCGACAGCACACACACACACACACACACACACACACACACCGACAACACACACACACACACAACACACACACACACACCGACAACACACAGACACACACACCGACAACACACACACACAAACACACCGACAACACACACACACACACACACCGACAACACACACACACACACACACACACCGACAACACACACACACACATCGACAACACACACACACACAAAAACCAGCAACACACAGACACACACACCGACAACACACACACACAAACACACCGACAACTCACACACACACACACACCGACAACACACACACACACACACACACACACACACACCGACAACACACACACACACATCGCCAACACACACACACACAAAAACCAGCAACACACACATACCGACAACACACACACACACACACCGACAACACACACACACCGACAACACACACACACACACACCGACAACACACACACACACACCGACAACACACACACACACACACAAACACTGACAACACACACACACACCGACAACACACACACACACCGACAACACACACACACACACACACACACACCGACAACACACACACACACACACACCGACAACACACACACACCGACAACACACACACACACACACACTCGGACAACACACACACCGACAACACACACACACACAACATACACACACACACCGACAACACACACACACACACACACACACACACACACTGACAACACACACACACACACACCGACAACACACACACACACACACCGACAACACACACACACACACCGACAACACACACACACACAACACACACACACACACACTGACAACACACACACACACACCGACAACCCACACACACACCGACAACACACACACACACACAACACACACACACACACCGACAACACACAGACACACACACCGACAACACACACACACAAACACACCGACAACACACACACACACACACACCGACAACACACACACACACACACACACACCGACAACACACACACACACATCGACAACACACACACACACAAAAACCAGCAACACACACACACACACACCGACAACACACACACACACACACCGACAACACACACACACACACACACACACACACCGACAACACACACAAACACACCGACAACACACACACACCGACAACACACACACACACACACACACACTCGGACAACACACACACCGACAACACACACACACACAACACACACACACACACCGACAGCACACACACACACACACACACACACACACACACCGACAACACACACACACACACAACACACACACACACACCGACAACACACAGACACACACACCGACAACACACACACACAAACACACCGACAACACACACACACACACACACCGACAACACACACACACACACACACACACCGACAACACACACACACACATCGACAACACACACACACACAAAAACCAGCAACACACACACACACACACCGACAACACACACACACACACACCGACAACACACACACACACACACACACACACACCGACAACACACACACACACACCGACAACACA
>NW_027675490.1:547500-575000 GCF_965601325.2 Salmo salar | reverse complement strand
CCGACAACACACACACACACACACACACCGACAACACACACACACCGACAACACACACACACACACACACACACACACTCGGACAACACACACACCGACAACACACACACACACAACACACACACACACACCGACAACACACAGACACACCGACAACACACACACACACACTGACAACACACACACACACACACCGACAACACACACACACACACACTGACAACACACACACACACACCGACAACACACACACACACCGACAACACACACACACACACACACACACACACACCGACAACACACACACACACCGACAACACACACACACCGACAACACACACACACACACACACACCGACAACACATAAACACACACACACCGACAACACACACACACACACACTGACAACACACACACACACACACCGACAACACACACACACACACCGACAACACACATACACACACACCGACAACACACACACACACACACCGACCACACACACACACACAGACAACACACACACACACCGACAACACACACACACCGACAACACACACACACACACACACACCGACAACACATAAACACACACACACCGACAACACACACACACACACACTGACAACACACACACACACACACCGACAACACACACACACACACCGACAACACACATACACACACACCGACAACACACACACACACACACCGACCACACACACACACACAGACAACACACACACACACACACCGACAACACACACACACACCGACAACACACACACACACACACCGACAACACACACACACACACACACCGATAACACACACACACACACACACACCAACAACACACACACACACACACACACACACCAACAACACACACACACACCGACAACACACACACACACACACACCGACAACACACACACACACACCGACAACACACACACACCGACAACACACACACACACACACCGACAACACACACACACCGACAACACACACACACACACACACACCGACAACACACACACACACACACACACCGACAACACACACACACACACACACCGACAACACACACACACACACCGACAACACACACACACACCGACAACACACACACACACACACACCGACAACACACACACACACACCGACAACACACACACACACAACACACACACACACTGACAACACACACACACCGACAACACACACACACCGACAACACACACACACACACACACAACACACACACACACACCGACAACACACAGACACACACACCGACAACACACACACACAAACACACCGACAACACACACACACACACACACCGACAACACACACACACACACACACCGACAACACACACACACATATCGACAACACACACACAAAAACCAGCAACACACACACACACACCGACAACACACACACACACACACCGACAACACACACACACCGACAACACACAAACACACACACACACCGACAACACACACACACACACCGACAACACACACACACACACACACTGACAACACACACACACACACACACCGACAACACACACACACACACACCGACAACACACACACACACACACACACACACACACCGACAACACACACACACACACACCGACAACACACACACACCGACAACACACACACACACACACACACACTCGGACAACACACACACCGACAACACACACACACACAACACACACACACACCGACAACACACACACACACACACACACACACACACACACACACACACACACACACACTGACAACACACACACACACACACCGACAACACACACACACACACACCGACAACACACACACACACACCGACAACACACACACACACCGACAACACACACACACACCGACAACACACACACACACACACACCCACAACACACACACACCGACAACACACACACACACACCGACAACACACACACACACCGACAACACACACACACACACACACTGACAACACACACACACACACACACCGACAACACACACACACACCGACAACACACACACACACACACCGACAACACACACACACACACCGACAACACACACACACACACCGACAACACATAAACACACACACACCAACAACACACACACAAACACACTGACAACACACACACACACACACACCGACAACACACACACACCGACAACACACACACACACACACACCGACAACACACACACACACCGACAACACACACACACACACACACTGACAACACACACACACACACACCGACAACACACACACACAAACACCGACAACACACACACACACACACACACACACACACACACCGACAACACACACACACACCGACAACACACACACACACCGACAACACACACACACACCGACAACACACACACACACACACCGACAACACACACACACACACCGACAACACACACACACACACACCGACAACACATAAACACACACACACCGACAACACACACACACACACACTGACAACACACACACACACACACCGACAACACACACACACACACACACCCACAACACACACACACCGACAACACACACACACACACCGACAACACACACACACACCGACAACACACACACACACACACACTGACAACACACACACACACACACACCGACAACACACACACACACACACCGACAACACACACACACACACACACACACACACACCGACAACACACACACACACACACCGACAACACACACACACCGACAACACACACACACACACACACACACTCGGACAACACACACACCGACAACACACACACACACAACACACACACACACACCGACAACACACACACACACACACACACACACACACCGACAACACACACACACACACACCGACAACACACACACACCGACAACACACACACACACACACACACACACTCGGACAACACACACACCGACAACACACACACACACAACACACACACACACACCGACAACACACACACACACACACCGACAACACACACACACACACACTGACAACACACACACACACACACCGACAACACACACACACACACGCCGACAACACACACACACACACCGACAACACACACACACACCGACAACACACACACACACACACACACACACACACACCGACAACACACACACACACCGACAACACACACACACACACCGACAACACACACACACACACCGACAACACACACACACACACAGACAACACATAAACACACACACACCGACAACACACACACACACACACTGACAACACACACACACACCGACAACACACACGCACACACACACACCGACAACACACACACACACACCGACAACACACACACACACACACCGACCACACACACACACACCGACAACACACACACACACCGACAACACACACACACCGACAACACACACACACACACAGCGACAACACACACACACACCGACAACACACACACACACAACACACACACACACACACTGACAACACACACACACACCGACAACACAAACACACACCGACAACACACACACACACACAACACACACACACACACCGACAACACACACACACACACACACCGACAACACACACACACACACACTGACAACACACACACACACACACACACACACCAACAACACACACACACACACACCAACAACACACACACACACACACACACACCGACAACACACACACACACACACACACACCGACAACACACACACACCGACAACACACACACACACAACACACACACACACACACACACACACACACACACACAGACACACCGACAACACACACACACACTGACAACACACACACACACACCGACAACACACACACACACCGACAACACACACACACACACACAACACACACACACACACCGACAACAAACAGACACACACACCGACAACACACACACACACACACCGACAACACACACACACACACACACACTGACAACACACACACACACACACCGACAACACACACACACACACACACCGACAACACTCACACACCGACAACACACACACACACACACACCGACAACACACACACACACCGACAACACACACACACACACACACACTGACAACACACACACACACACACACACCGACAACACACACACACACACACACACACACACACCGACAACACACACACACACACACACACCGACAACACACACACACCGACAACACACACACACACACACACTCGGACAACACACACACCGACAACACACACACACACAACACACACACACACACCGACAACACACACACACACACACCGACAACACACACACACACACACTGACAACACACACACACACACACCGACAACACACACACACACACGCCGACAACACACACACACACACCGACAACACACACACACACACCGACAACACACACACACACACAGACAACACATAAACACACACACACCGACAACACACACACACACACACTGACAACACACACACACACCGACAACACACACACACACACACACACACACCGACAACACACACACACACACCGACAACACACACACACACACCGACCACACACACACACACCGACAACACACACACACACCGACAACACACACACACACACCGACAACACACACACACACACAGCGACAACACACACACACACCGACAACACACACACACACAACACACACACACACACTGACAACACACACACACACCGACAACACAAACACACACCGACAACACACACACACACACACAACACACACACACACCGACAACACACACACACACACACCGACAACACACACACACACACACTGACAACACACACACACACACACACACCGACAACACACACACACACACACCAACAACACACACACACACACACACACACACACACACCGACAACACACACACACACACACACACCGACAACACACACACACACACACCGACAACACATAAACACACACACACCGACAACACACACACACACACACTGACAACACACACACACACACACCGACAACACACACACACACACACACACCCACAACACACACACACCGACAACACACACACACACACCGACAACACACACACACACCGACAACACACACACACACACACACTGACAACACACACACACACACACACCGACAACACACACACACACACACCGACAACACACACACACACACACACACACACACACCGACAACACACACACACACACACCGACAACACACACACACCGACAACACACACACACACACACCGACAACACACACACACACACACACTGACAACACACACACACACACACACACACACCGACAACACACACACACACACACACCGACAACACACACACACACACACACTCGGACAACACACACACCGACAACACACACACACACAACACACACACACACACCGACGGCACACACACACACACACACACACACACACACACTGACAACACACACACACACACACCGACAACACACACACACACACACCGACAACACACACACACCGACAACACACACACACACCGACAACACACACACACACACACACACACACACACCGACAACACACACACACACCGACAACACACACACACACACACCGACAACACACACACACCGACAACACACACACACACACCGACAACACACACACACACACTGACAACACACACACACACCGACAACACACACACACCGACAACACACACACACCGACAACACACACACACACACACCGACAACACACACACACACACACCGACAACACACACACACACACACTGACAACACACACACACACACACACCGACAACACACACACACACACACCGACAACACACACACACACACACACACCGACAACACACACACACACACACACACCGACAACACACACACACCGACAACACACACACACACACACACACACACACTCGGACAACACACACACCGACAACACACACACACACAACACACACACACACACCGACAACACACAGACACACCGACAACACACACACACACACTGACAACACACACACACACACACCGACAACACACACACACACACACTGACAACACACACACACACACCGACAACACACACACACACCGACAACACACACACACACACACACACACACACCGACAACACACACACACACCGACAACACACACACACCGACAACACACACACACACACACACACCGACAACACATAAACACACACACACCGACAACACACACACACACACACTGACAACACACACACACACACACCGACAACACACACACACACACCGACAACACACATACACACACACCGACAACACACACACACACACACCGACCACACACACACACACAGACAACACACACACACACCGACAACACACACACACCGACAACACACACACACACACACACACCGACAACACATAAACACACACACACCGACAACACACACACACACACACTGACAACACACACACACACACACCGACAACACACACACACACACCGACAACACACATACACACACACCGACAACACACACACACACACACCGACCACACACACACACACAGACAACACACACACACACACACCGACAACACACACACACACCGACAACACACACACACACACACCGACAACACACACACACACACACACCGATAACACACACACACACACACACACCAACAACACACACACACACACACACACACACCAACAACACACACACACACCGACAACACACACACACACACACACCGACAACACACACACACACACCGACAACACACACACACCGACAACACACACACACACACACCGACAACACACACACACCGACAACACACACACACACACACACACCGACAACACACACACACACACACACACCGACAACACACACACACACACACACCGACAACACACACACACACACCGACAACACACACACACACCGACAACACACACACACACACACACCGACAACACACACACACACACCGACAACACACACACACACAACACACACACACACTGACAACACACACACACCGACAACACACACACACCGACAACACACACACACACACACACAACACACACACACACACCGACAACACACAGACACACACACCGACAACACACACACACAAACACACCGACAACACACACACACACACACACCGACAACACACACACACACACACACCGACAACACACACACACATATCGACAACACACACACAAAAACCAGCAACACACACACACACACCGACAACACACACACACACACACCGACAACACACACACACCGACAACACACAAACACACACACACACCGACAACACACACACACACACCGACAACACACACACACACACACACTGACAACACACACACACACACACACCGACAACACACACACACACACACCGACAACACACACACACACACACACACACACACACCGACAACACACACACACACACACCGACAACACACACACACCGACAACACACACACACACACACACACACTCGGACAACACACACACCGACAACACACACACACACAACACACACACACACCGACAACACACACACACACACACACACACACACACACACACACACACACACACACACTGACAACACACACACACACACACCGACAACACACACACACACACACCGACAACACACACACACACACCGACAACACACACACACACCGACAACACACACACACACCGACAACACACACACACACACACACCGACAACACACACACACACCGACAACACACACACACACACACCGACAACACACACACACACACCGACAACACACACACACACACCGACAACACATAAACACACACACACCAACAACACACACACAAACACACTGACAACACACACACACACACACACCGACAACACACACACACCGACAACACACACACACACACACACCGACAACACACACACACACCGACAACACACACACACACACACACTGACAACACACACACACACACACCGACAACACACACACACAAACACCGACAACACACACACACACACACACACACACACACACACCGACAACACACACACACACCGACAACACACACACACACCGACAACACACACACACACCGACAACACACACACACACACACCGACAACACACACACACACACCGACAACACACACACACACACACCGACAACACATAAACACACACACACCGACAACACACACACACACACACTGACAACACACACACACACACACCGACAACACACACACACACACACACCCACAACACACACACACCGACAACACACACACACACACCGACAACACACACACACACCGACAACACACACACACACACACACTGACAACACACACACACACACACCGACAACACACACACACACACACCGACAACACACACACACACACACACACACACACACCGACAACACACACACACACACACCGACAACACACACACACCGACAACACACACACACACACACACACACTCGGACAACACACACACCGACAACACACACACACACAACACACACACACACACCGACAACACACACACACACACACACACACACACACCGACAACACACACACACACACACCGACAACACACACACACCGACAACACACACACACACACACACACACTCGGACAACACACACACCGACAACACACACACACACAACACACACACACACACCGACAACACACACACACACACACCGACAACACACACACACACACACTGACAACACACACACACACACACCGACAACACACACACACACACGCCGACAACACACACACACACACCGACAACACACACACACACCGACAACACACACACACACACACACACACACACACACCGACAACACACACACACACCGACAACACACACACATACACCGACAACACACACACACACACCGACAACACACACACACACACAGACAACACATAAACACACACACACCGACAACACACACACACACACACTGACAACACACACACACACCGACAACACACACGCACACACACACACCGACAACACACACACACACACCGACAACACACACACACACACACCGACCACACACACACACACCGACAACACACACACACACCGACAACACACACACACCGACAACACACACACACACACAGCGACAACACACACACACACCGACAACACACACACACACAACACACACACACACACACTGACAACACACACACACACCGACAACACAAACACACACCGACAACACACACACACACACAACACACACACACACACCGACAACACACACACACACACACACCGACAACACACACACACACACACTGACAACACACACACACACACACACACACACCAACAACACACACACACACACACCAACAACACACACACACACACACACACACCGACAACACACACACACACACACACACACCGACAACACACACACACCGACAACACACACACACACAACACACACACACACACACACACACACACACACACACAGACACACCGACAACACACACACACACTGACAACACACACACACACACCGACAACACACACACACACCGACAACACACACACACACACACAACACACACACACACACCGACAACAAACAGACACACACACCGACAACACACACACACACACACCGACAACACACACACACACACACACACTGACAACACACACACACACACACCGACAACACACACACACACACACACCGACAACACTCACACACCGACAACACACACACACACACACACCGACAACACACACACACACCGACAACACACACACACACACACACACTGACAACACACACACACACACACACACCGACAACACACACACACACACACACACCGACAACACACACACACCGACAACACACACACACACACACACTCGGACAACACACACACCGACAACACACACACACACAACACACACACACACACCGACAACACACACACACACACACCGACAACACACACACACACACACTGACAACACACACACACACACACCGACAACACACACACACACACGCCGACAACACACACACACACACCGACAACACACACACACACACCGACAACACACACACACACACAGACAACACATAAACACACACACACCGACAACACACACACACACACACTGACAACACACACACACACCGACAACACACACACACACACACACACACACCGACAACACACACACACACACCGACAACACACACACACACACCGACCACACACACACACACCGACAACACACACACACACCGACAACACACACACACACACCGACAACACACACACACACACAGCGACAACACACACACACACCGACAACACACACACACACAACACACACACACACACTGACAACACACACACACACCGACAACACAAACACACACCGACAACACACACACACACACACAACACACACACACACCGACAACACACACACACACACACCGACAACACACACACACACACACACTGACAACACACACACACACACACACACCGACAACACACACACACACACACCAACAACACACACACACACACACACACACACACACACGACAACACACACACACACACACACACACCGACAACACACACACACCGACAACACACACACACACAACACACACACACACACACACACACACACACAGACACACCGACAACACACACACACACTGACAACACACACACACACACCGACAACACACACACACACCGACAACACACACACACACACACACACACCGACAACACACACACACACTGACAACACACACACACACAACACACACACACACACCGACAACACACACACACACACACACACCGACAACACACACACACACACACCGATAACACACACACACACACACACACACCAACAACACACACACACACACCGACAACACACACACACACACACACCGACAACACACACACACACACACACCGACAACACACACACACCGACAACACACACACACACACCGACAACACACACACACACACACACCGACAACACACACACACACACACACCGACAACACACACACACACACACACCGACAACACACACACACACACACCGACAACACACACACACACACACACCGACAACACACACACACACACACACACCGACAACACACACACACCGACAACACACACACACACACACACACACTCGGACAACACACACACCGACAACACACACACACACAACACACACACACACCGACAACACACACACACACACACACACACACACACACACACACACACACACACACTGACAACACACACACACACACACCGACAACACACACACACACACACCGACAACACACACACACACACCGACAACACACACACACACCGACAACACACACACACACCGACAACACACACACACACACACACACCGACAACACACACACACACCGACAACACACACACACACACCGACAACACACACACACACACCGACAACACACACACACACACACTGACAACACATAAACACACACACACCAACAACACACACACAAACACACTGACAACACACACACACCGACAACACACACACACACACACACACCGACAATACACACACACCGACAACACACACACACACACACACACCGACAACACACACACACACCGACAACACACACACACACACACACACTGACAACACACACACACACACACCGACAACACACACACACACACACCGACAACACACACACACACACACACACACACACACCGACAACACACACACACACCGACAACACACACACACACCGACAACACACACACACACCGACAACACACACACACACACACCGACAACACACACACACACACCGACAACACACACACACACACACCGACAACACATAAACACACACACACCGACAACACACACACACACACACTGACAACACACACACACACACACCGACAACACACACACACACACACACACCGACAACACACACACACCGACAACACACACACACACACACCGACAACACACACACACACCGACAACACACACACACACACACACACTGACAACACACACACACACACACACACCGACAACACACACACACACACACCGACAACACACACACACACACACACACACACACCGACAACACACACACACACACACACACCGACAACACACACACACCGACAACACACACACACACACACACTCGGACAACACACACACCGACAACACACACACACACAACACACACACACACACCGACAACACACACACACACACACCGACAACACATAAACACACACACACCGACAACACACACACACACACACTGACAACAAACACACACACACACCGACAACACATAAACACACACACACCGACAACACACACACACACACACCGACAACACACACACACACCGACAACACACACACACACACACACTGACAACACACACACACACACACACACCGACAACACACACACACACACACCGACAACACACACACACACACACACACCGACAACACACACACACCGACAACACACACACACACACACACTCGGACAACACACACACCGACAACACACACACACACAACACACACACACACACCGACAACACACACACACACACACCGACAACACACACACACACACACTGACAACACACAGACACACACACCGACAACACACACACACACACGCCGACAACACACACACACACACCGACAACACACACACACACCGACAACACACACACACACACAGACAACACATAAACACACACACACCGACAACACACACACACACACACTGACAACACACACACACACCGACAACACACACACACACACACACACCGACAACACACACACACACACCGACAACACACACACACACACCGACCACACACACACACACCGACAACACACACACACACCGACAACACACACACACACACACCGACAACACACACACACACAGCGACAACACACACACACACCGACAACACACACACAACACACACACACACACACTGACAACACACACACACACCGACAACACAAACACACACCGACAACACACACACACACACACAACACACACACACACACCGACAACACACACACACACACACCGACAACACACACACACACACACTGACAACACACACACACACACACCGACAACACACACACACACACACACCAACAACACACACACACACACACACACACACCGACAACACACACACACACACACACACACCGACAACACACACACACCGACAACACACACACACACAACACACACACACACACACACACACACACACACACAGACACACCGACAACACACACACACACTGACAACACACACACACACACACCGACAACACACACACACACCGACAACACACACACACACACCGACAACAAACAGACACACACACCGACAACACACACACACACACACCGACAACACACACACACACACACACACCGACAACACACACACACACACCAACAACACACACACACACACACACACACACCGACAACACACACACACACACACACACACCGACAACACACACACACCGACAACACACACACACACAACACACACACACACACACACACACACACACACACAGACACACCGACAACACACACACACACTGACAACACACACACACACACACCGACAACACACACACACACCGACAACACACACACACACACCGACAACAAACAGACACACACACCGACAACACACACACACACACACCGACAACACACACACACACACACCGACAACACACACACACACCGACAACACACACACACACACACCGACAACACACACACACACACACACACACACCGACAACACACACACACACACACCGATAACACACACACACACACACACACACCAACAACACACACACACACACCGACAACACACACACACACACACACCGACAACACACACACACACACACCGACAACACACACACACCGACAACACACACACACACACCGACAACACACACACACACACACACGACAACACACACACACACACACACCGACAACACACACACACACACCGACAACACACACACACACACACCGACAACACACACACACACACACACACACCGACAACACACACACACACACACACACCGACAACACACACACACACACCGACAACACACAAACACACACACCGACAACACATAAACACACACACACCGACAACACACACACACACACACTGACAACACACACACACACACACCGACAACACACACACACACACACACACACCGACAACACACACACACCGACAACACACACACACACACACACACCGACAACACACACACACACCGACAACACACACACACACACTGACAACACACACACACACCGACAACACACACACACCGACAACACACACACACCGACAACACACACACACACACACCGACAACACACACACACACACACCGACAACACACACACACACACACTGACAACACACACACACACACACACGACAACACACACACACACACACCGACAACACACACACACACACACACACCGACAACACACACACACACACACACACCGACAACACACACACACCGACAACACACACACACACACACACACACACACACTCGGACAACACACACACCGACAACACACACACACACAACACACACACACACACCGACAACACACAGACACACCGACAACACACACACACACACTGACAACACACACACACACACACCGACAACACACACACACACACACTGACAACACACACACACACACCGACAACACACACACACACCGACAACACACACACACACACACACACACACACACCGACAACACACACACACACCGACAACACACACACACCGACAACACACACACACACACACACACCGACAACACATACACACACACACACCGACAACACACACACACACACACTGACAACACACACACACACACACCGACAACACACACACACACACACCGACAACACACATACACACACACCGACAACACACACACACACACACCGACCACACACACACACACAGACAACACACACACACACACACCGACAACACACACACACACCGACAACACACACACACACACACCGACAACACACACACACACACACACCGACAACACACACACACACACACACCAACAACACACACACACACACACACACACACACACCAACAACACACACACACACCGACAACACACACACACACACACACGACAACACACACACACACACCGACAACACACACACACCGACAACACACACACACACACACCGACAACACACACACACCGACAACACACACACACACACACACACCGACACACACACACACACACACACACCGACAACACACACACACACACACCGACAACACACACACACACACCGACAACACACACACACACCGACAACACACACACACACACACCGACAACACACACACACACACCGACAACACACACACACACACACACACACACACGACAACACACACACACCGACACACACACACACACCGACAACACACACACACACACACGACAACACACACACACACACCGACAACACACACACACACACACCGACAACACACACACACAACACACCGACAACACACACACACACACACACGACAACACACACACACACACACACCGACAACACACACACACACACGACAACACACACACACACACCACAACACACACACACACACCGACAACACACACACACACACACCGACAACACACACACACCGACAACACACACACACACACACACACCGACAACACACACACACACACACACACCGACAACACACACACACACACACACCGACAACACACACACACACACACACGACAACACACACACACACACACCGACAACACACACACACACACACACACACACACCGACAACACACACACACACACACCGACAACACACACACACCGACAACACACACACACACACACACACACGACAACACACACACCGACAACACACACACACACACACACACACACACACCGACAACACACACACACACACACACACACACACACACACACACACACACACGACAACACACACACACACACACACCGACAACACACACACACACACACCGACAACACACACACACACACCGACAACACACACACACACACCGACAACACACACACACACCGACAACACACACACACACACACACGACAACACACACACACACCGACAACACACACACACACACACCGACAACACACACACACACACCGACAACACACACACACACACACCGACAACACACAACACACACACACCGACAACACACACACACACACACCGACAACACACACACACACACACACCGACAACACACACACACACGACAACACACACACACACACACACGACACACACACACACACACCGACAACACACACACACACACACACGACAACACACACACACACACACCGACAACACACACACACACACACCGACAACACACACACACACACACACACACACACACCGACAACACACACACACACCGACAACACACACACACACACCGACAACACACACACACACCGACAACACACACACACACACACCGACAACACACACACACACACCGACAACACACACACACACCGACAACACAACACACACACACACCGACAACACACACACACACACACCGACAACACACACACACACACACCGACAACACACACACACACACACACACCCACAACACACACACACCGACAACACACACACACACACCGACAACACACACACACACCGACAACACACACACACACACACCGACAACACACACACACACACACACCGACAACACACACACACACACACCGACAACACACACACACACACACCGACAACACACACACACACCGACACACACACACACACACACACACCGACAACACACACACCGACAACACACACACACACAACACACACACACACACCGACAACACACACACACACACACCGACAACACACACACACACACACCGACAACACACACACACACACACCGACAACACACACACACACACCCGACAACACACACACACACACCGACAACACACACACACACCGACACACACACCACACACACACACAACACACACACACACCGACAACACACACACACACCGACAACACACACACACACACCGACAACACACACACACACACCGACAACACACACACACACACAGACAACACACACACACACACACACCGACAACACACACACACACACACCGACAACACACACACACACCGACAACACACACACACACACACGACAACACACACACACACACCGACAACACACACACACACCGACAACCACACACACACACACACCGACAACACACACACACACACGACAACACACACACACACACACACACACACACACACACACACACGACAACACACACACACACCGACAACACACACACACACACACACAACACACACACACACACCGACAACACACACACACACACACCGACAACACACACACACAACACACCGACAACACACACACACACACACCGACAACACACACACACACACACACCGACAACACACACACACACACGACAACACACACACACAACACCGACAACACACACACACACACCGACAACACACACACACACACACCGACAACACACACACACCGACAACACACAACACACACACACACCGACAACACACACACACACACACCGACAACACACACACACACACACACGACAACACACACACACACACACCGACAACACACACACACACACCGACAACACACACACACACCGACAACACACACACACACACGACAACACACACACACACACACCGACAACACACACACACACCGACAACACACACACACACACACCGACAACACACACACACACACACCGACAACACACACACACACACACACCGACAACACACACACACACACACACCGACACACACACACACACACACACCGACAACACACACACACACACACACACACACACACACACCGACAACACACACACACACACACCGACAACACACACACACCGACAACACACACACACACACACACACACACGACACACACACACCGACACACACACACACACACACACACACACACACACCGACAACACACACACACACACACACACACACACACACACACACACACACACACACACACCGACAACACACACACACACACACCGACAACACACACACACACACACCGACAACACACACACACACACCGACAACACACACACACACCGACAACACACACACACACCGACAACACACACACACACACACCGACAACACACACACACACACGACACACACACACACACACACCGACAACACACACACACACACACACCGACAACACACACACACACACACCGACAACACACACACACACACACTGACAACACACACACACACACACACCGACAACACACACACACCGACAACACACACACACACACACACCGACAACACACACACACACACCGACAACACACACACACACACACACGACAACACACACACACACACACCGACAACACACACACACACACACCGACAACACACACACACACACACACACACACACACACCGACAACACACACACACACCGACAACACACACACACACCGACAACACACACACACACCGACAACACACACACACACACACCGACAACACACACACACGACAACACACACACACACAACACACACACACACACCGACAACACACACACACACCGACAACACACACACACACACGACAACACACACACACACACACCGACAACACACACACACACACACTGACAACACACACACACACACCGACAACACACACACACACCGACAACACACACACACACACACACACACACACACCGACAACACACACACACACCGACAACACACACACACCGACAACACACACACACACACACACACCGACAACACACACACACACACACCGACAACACACACACACACACACCGACAACACACACACACACACACCGACAACACACACACACACACACCGACAACACACACACACACACACCGACAACACACACACACACACACCGACACACACACACACACACAGACAACACACACACACACACACCGACAACACACACACACACCGACAACACACACACACACACACCGACAACACACACACACACACACACGACAACACACACACACACACACACAACACACACACACACACACACACACACACACACAACAACACACACACACACCGACAACACACACACACACACACACCGACAACACACACACACACACCGACAACACACACACACCGACAACACACACACACACACACCGACAACACACACACACCGACAACACACACACACACACACACACCGACAACACACACACACACACACACACCGACAACACACACACACACACACACCGACAACACACACACACACACCGACAACACACACACACACCGACAACACACACACACACACACCGACAACACACACACACACACCGACAACACACACACACACAACACACACACACACTGACAACACACACACACCGACAACACACACACACCGACAACACACACACACACACACACAACACACACACACACACCGACAACACACAGACACACACACCGACAACACACACACACAAACACACCGACAACACACACACACACACACACCGACAACACACACACACACACACACCGACAACACACACACACATACGACAACACACACACAAAACCAGCAACACACACACACACACCGACAACACACACACACACACACCGACAACACACACACACCGACAACACACAAACACACACACACACCGACAACACACACACACACACACCGACAACACACACACACACACACACTGACAACACACACACACACACACACCGACAACACACACACACACACACCGACAACACACACACACACACACACACACACACCGACAACACACACACACACACACCGACAACACACACACACCGACAACACACACACACACACACACACACTCGACAACACACACACCGACAACACACACACACACAACACACACACACACCGACAACACACACACACACACACACACACACACACACACACACACACACACACTGACAACACACACACACACACACCGACAACACACACACACACACACCGACAACACACACACACACACCGACAACACACACACACACCGACAACACACACACACACCGACAACACACACACACACACACACGACAACACACACACACACCGACAACACACACACACACACACCGACAACACACACACACACACCGACAACACACACACACACACACACACCGACAACACACAACACACACACACCAACAACACACACACACACACACTGACAACACACACACACACACACACCGACAACACACACACACCGACAACACACACACACACACACACCGACAACACACACACACACCGACAACACACACACACACACACACGACAACACACACACACACACACCGACAACACACACACACAACACCGACAACACACACACACACACACACACAACACACACCGACAACACACACACACACCGACAACACACACACACACCGACAACACACACACACACCGACAACACACACACACACACACCGACAACACACACACACACACCGACAACACACACACACACCGACAACACACAAACACACACACACCGACAACACACACACACACACACTGACAACACACACACACACACACCGACAACACACACACACACACACACACCCACACACACACACACCGACAACACACACACACACACCGACAACACACACACACACCGACAACACACACACACACACACACTGACAACACACACACACACACACACCGACAACACACACACACACACACCGACAACACACACACACACACACCGACAACACACACACACCGACAACACACACACACACACACACACACCGACAACACACACACCGACAACACACACACACACAACACACACACACACACCGACAACACACACACACACACACCGACAACACACACACACACACACTGACAACACACACACACACACACCGACAACACACACACACACACACCGACAACACACACACACACACCGACAACACACACACACACCGACAACACACACACACACACACACACACACACACACCGACAACACACACACACACCGACAACACACACACACACACCGACAACACACACACACACACACCGACAACACACACACACACACAGACAACACATAAACACACACACACCGACAACACACACACACACACACGACAACACACACACACACCGACAACACACACACACACACACACCGACAACACACACACACACACCGACAACACACACACACACCGACAACACACACACACACACACACCGACAACACACACACACACACCGACAACACACACACACACAACACACACACACACTGACAACACACACACACCGACAACACACACACACCGACAACACACACACACACACACACAACACACACACACACACCGACAACACACAGACACACACACCGACAACACACACACACAACACACCGACAACACACACACACACACACCGACAACACACACACACACACACACCGACAACACACACACACATATCGACAACACACACACAAAACCAGCAACACACACACACACACCGACAACACACACACACACACACCGACAACACACACACACCGACAACACACAAACACACACACACACCGACAACACACACACACACACACCGACAACACACACACACACACACACTGACAACACACACACACACACACACCGACAACACACACACACACACACCGACAACACACACACACACACCACACACACACACACACACACCGACAACACACACACACACACACCGACAACACACACACACCGACAACACACACACACACACACACACACACCGACAACACACACACCGACAACACACACACACACAACACACACACACACCGACAACACACACACACACACACACACACACACACACACACACACACACACACTGACAACACACACACACACACACCGACAACACACACACACACACACCGACAACACACACACACACACCGACAACACACACACACACCGACAACACACACACACACCGACAACACACACACACACACACACCGACAACACACACACACACCGACAACACACACACACACACACCGACAACACACACACACACACACCGACAACACACACACACACACACACGACAACACACACACACACACACACCGACAACACACACACACACACACCGACAACACACACACACACACACACACACACACACACACCGACAACACACACACACACACACCGACAACACACACACACCGACAACACACACACACACACACACACACTCGGACAACACACACACCGACAACACACACACACACAACACACACACACACCGACAACACACACACACACACACACACACACACACACACACACACACACACACACCGACAACACACACACACACACACCGACAACACACACACACACACACCGACAACACACACACACACACCGACAACACACACACACACCGACAACACACACACACACCGACAACACACACACACACACACACACCGACAACACACACACACACCGACAACACACACACACACACGACAACACACACACACACACCGACAACACACACACACACACACACCGACAACACACAAACACACACACACCAACAACACACACACAAACACACTGACAACACACACACACACACACACCGACAACACACACACACCGACAACACACACACACACACACACCGACAACACACACACACACCGACAACACACACACACACACACACTGACAACACACACACACACACACCGACAACACACACACACACAACACCGACAACACACACACACACACACACACACACACACACACCGACAACACACACACACACCGACAACACACACACACACCGACAACACACACACACACCGACAACACACACACACACACACCGACAACACACACACACACACCGACAACACACACACACACACACCGACAACACATAACACACACACACCGACAACACACACACACACACACTGACAACACACACACACACACACCGACAACACACACACACACACACACACACACACAACACACACACACCGACAACACACACACACACACCGACAACACACACACACACCGACAACACACACACACACACACACTGACAACACACACACACACACACACACCGACAACACACACACACACACACCGACAACACACACACACACACACACACACACACACCGACAACACACACACACACACACCGACAACACACACACACCGACAACACACACACACACACACACACACTCGGACAACACACACACCGACAACACACACACACACAACACACACACACACACCGACAACACACACACACACACACCGACAACACACACACACACACACTGACAACACACACACACACACACCGACAACACACACACACACACGCCGACAACACACACACACACACCGACAACACACACACACACACACCGACAACACATAAACACACACACACCGACAACACACACACACACACACACACCCACAACACACACACACCGACAACACACACACACACACCGACAACACACACACACACCGACAACACACACACACACACACACTGACAACACACACACACACACACACCGACAACACACACACACACACACCGACAACACACACACACACACACCGACAACACACACACACCGACAACACACACACACACACACACACACTCGGACAACACACACACCGACAACACACACACACACAACACACACACACCGACAACACACACACACACACACCGACAACACACACACACACACACTGACAACACACACACACACACACCGACAACACACACACACACACGCCGACAACACACACACACACACACCGACAACACACACACACACACCGACAACACACACACACACACACACACACACACACACACACCGACAACACACACACACACCGACAACACACACACACACACCGACAACACACACACACACACCGACAACACACACACACACACAGACAACACATAAACACACACACACCGACAACACACACACACACACACTGACAACACACACACACACCGACAACACACACGCACACACACACACCGACACACACACACACACACACCGACAACACACACACACACCGACAACACACACACACACACACACCGACAACACACACACACACACCGACAACACACACACACACAACACACACACACACTGACAACACACACACACCGACAACACACACACACCGACAACACACACACACACACACACCACACACACACACACACCGACAACACACAGACACACACACCGACAACACACACACACAAACACACCGACAACACACACACACACACACCGACAACACACACACACACACACACCGACAACACACACACACACATCGACAACACACACACAAAAACCAGCAACACACACACACACACCGACAACACACACACACACACACCGACAACACACACACACACGACAACACACAACACACACACACACCGACACACACACACACACACACACCGACAACACACACACACACACACACTGACAACACACACACACACACACACCGACAACACACACACACACACACCGACAACACACACACACACACAAACACACACACACACCGACAACACACACACACACACACCGACAACACACACACACCGACAACACACACACACACACACACACACACTCGGACAACACACACACCGACAACACACACACACACAACACACACACACACCGACAACACACACACACACACACACACACACACACACACACACACACACACACACTGACAACACACACACACACACACCGACAACACACACACACACACACCGACACACACACACACACACACCGACAACACACACACACACACACCGACAACACACACACACACCGACAACACACACACACACACACACACACACTCGGACACACACACACACCGACAACACACACACACACAACACACACACACACCGACAACACACACACACACACACACACACACACACACACACACACACACACACACTGACAACACACACACACACACACCGACAACACACACACACACACACCGACAACACACACACACACACCGACAACACACACACACACCGACAACACACACACACACCGACAACACACACACACACACACACCGACAACACACACACACACCGACAACACACACACACACACACCGACAACACACACACACACACACCGACAACACACACACACACACACACTGACAACACACACACACACACACACCGACAACACACACACACACACACCGACAACACACACACACACACACACACACACACACACACCGACAACACACACACACACACACCGACAACACACACACACCGACAACACACACACACACACACACACACACGACAACACACACACCGACAACACACACACACACACACACACACACACCGACAACACACACACACACACACACACACACACACACACACACACACACACACACCGACAACACACACACACACACACCGACAACACACACACACACACACGACAACACACACACACACACCGACAACACACACACACACCGACAACACACACACACACCGACAACACACACACACACACACACACCGACAACACACACACACACCGACAACACACACACACACCGACAACACACACACACACACCGACAACACACACACACACCACACCGACAACACATACACACACACACACCACAACACACACACAAACACACTGACAACACACACACACACACACCGACAACACACACACACCGACAACACACACACACACACACACCGACAACACACACACACACCGATAACACACACACACACACACACTGACAACACACACACACACACACCGACAACACACACACACAAACACCGACAACACACACACACACACACAACACACACACACACACCGACAACACACACACACACCGACAACACACACACACACCGACAACACACACACACACCGACAACACACACACACACACACCGACAACACACACACACACACCGACAACACACACACACACACACCGACAACACAAACACACACACACCGACAACACACACACACACACACTGACAACACACACACACACACACCGACAACACACACACACACACACACACACCCACAACACACACACACCGACAACACACACACACACACCGACAACACACACACACACCGACAACACACACACACACACACACTGACAACACACACACACACACACACACCGACAACACACACACACACACACCGACAACACACACACACACACACACACACACACACCGACAACACACACACACACACACCGACAACACACACACACCGACAACACACACACACACACACACACACTCGGACAACACACACACCGACAACACACACACACACAACACACACACACACACCGACAACACACACACACACACACCGACAACACACACACACACACACTGACAACACACACACACACACACCGACAAC
>NW_027675490.1:492500-542500 GCF_965601325.2 Salmo salar | reverse complement strand
CACACACACACACACCGACAACACACACACACCGACAACACACACACACACACACACACACTCGGACAACACACACACCGACAACACACACACACACAACACACACACACACCGACAACACACACACACACACACACACACACACACACACACACACACACACACACACACTGACAACACACACACACACACACAGCGACAACACACACACACACCGACAACACACACACACACAACACACACACACACACACTGACAACACACACACACACCGACAACACAAACACACACCGACAACACACACACACACACAACACACACACACACACCGACAACACACACACACACACACACCGACAACACACACACACACACACTGACAACACACACACACACACACACACCGACAACACACACACACACACACCAACAACACACACACACACACACACACACCGACAACACACACACACACACACACACACCGACAACACACACACACCGACAACACACACACACACAACACACACACACACACACACACACACACACACACAGACACACCGACAACACACACACACACTGACAACACACACACACACACCGACAACACACACACACACCGACAACACACACACACACACACAACACACACACACACACCGACAACAAACAGACACACACACCGACAACACACACACACACACACCGACAACACACACACACACACACACACTGACAACACACACACACACACACCGACAACACACACACACACACACACCGACAACACACACACACCGACAACACACACACACACACACACCGACAACACACACACACACCGACAACACACACACACACACACACACTGACAACACACACACACACACACCGACAACACACACACACACACACCGACAACACACACACACACACACACACACACACCGACAACACACACACACACACACACACCGACAACACACACACACCGACAACACACACACACACACACACTCGGACAACACACACACCGACAACACACACACACACAACACACACACACACACACACCGACAACACACACACACACACACCGACAACACACACACACACACACTGACAACACACACACACACCGACAACACACACACACACACGCCGACAACACACACACACACACCGACAACACACACACACACACCGACAACACACACACACACACAGACAACACATAAACACACACACACCGACAACACACACACACACACACTGACAACACACACACACACCGACAACACACACACACACACACACACACACCGACAACACACACACACACACCGACAACACACACACACACACCGACCACACACACACACACCGACAACACACACACACACCGACAACACACACACACACACCGACAACACACACACACACACAGCGACAACACACACACACACCGACAACACACACACACACAACACACACACACACACTGACAACACACACACACACCGACAACACAAACACACACCGACAACACACACACACACACACAACACACACACACACACCGACAACACACACACACACACACCGACAACACACACACACACACACTGACAACACACACACACACACACACACACACACCGACAACACACACACACACACACCAACAACACACACACACACACACACACACACACACCGACAACACACACACACACACACACCGACAACACACACACACCGACAACACACACACACACAACACACACACACACACACACACACACACACACAGACACACCGACAACACACACACACACTGACAACACACACACACACACCGACAACACACACACACACCGACAACACACACACACACACACACACACCGACAACACACACACACACTGACAACACACACACACACAACACACACACACACACCGACAACACACACACACACACACCGACAACACACACACACACACACCGATAACACACACACACACACACACACACCAACAACACACACACACACACCGACAACACACACACACACACACACCGACAACACACACACACACACACACCGACAACACACACACACCGACAACACACACACACACACCGACAACACACACACACACACACACCGACAACACACACACACACACACACCGACAACACACACACACACACACACCGACAACACACACACACACACACCGACAACACACACACACACACACACCGACAACACACACACACACACACACACCGACAACACACACACACCGACAACACACACACACACACACACACACTCGGACAACACACACACCGACAACACACACACACACAACACACACACACACCGACAACACACACACACACACACACACACACACACACACACACACACACACTGACAACACACACACACACACACCGACAACACACACACACACACACCGACAACACACACACACACACCGACAACACACACACACACCGACAACACACACACACACCGACAACACACACACACACACACACACCGACAACACACACACACACCGACAACACACACACACACACCGACAACACACACACACACACCGACAACACACACACACACACACTGACAACACATAAACACACACACACCAACAACACACACACAAACACACTGACACACACACACACACCGACAACACACACACACACACACCGACAATACACACACACCGACAACACACACACACACACACACCGACAACACACACACACACCGACAACACACACACACACACACACACTGACAACACACACACACACACACCGACAACACACACACACACACACCGACAACACACACACACACACACACACACACACACACACACCGACAACACACACACACACCGACAACACACACACACACCGACAACACACACACACACCGACAACACACACACACACACACCGACAACACACACACACACACCGACAACACACACACACACACACCGACAACACATAAACACACACACACCCGACAACACACACACACACACACTGACAACACACACACACACACACCGACAACACACACACACACACACACACCGACAACACACACACACCGAACACACACACACCACAACACACACACACACACCGACAACACACACACACACACACCGACAACACACACACACACACACACCGACAACACACACACACACACACCGACAACACACACACACACACACCACCGACAACACACACACACACACACACCGACAACACACACACGACAACACACACACACACACACACTCGGACAACACACACACCGACAACACACACACACACAACACACACACACACACCGACAACACACACACACACACACCGACAACACACACACACACACACTGACAACACACACACACACACACCGACAACACACACACACACACGCCGACAACACACACACACACACCGACAACACACACACACACACACCGACAACACACACACACACACACACCGACAACACACACACACACACACCGACAACACATAAACACACACACACCGACAACACACACACACACACACTGACAACACACACACACACACACCGACAACACACACACACACACACACACCGACAACACACACACACCGACAACACACACACACACACACCGACAACACACACACACACCGACAACACACACACACACACACACTGACAACACACACACACACACACACACCGACAACACACACACACACACACCGACAACACACACACACACACACACACACACACACACACCGACAACACACACACACACACACACACCGACAACACACACACACCGACAACACACACACACACACACACTCGGACAACACACACACCGACAACACACACACACACAACACACACACACACACCGACAACACACACACACACACACACCGACAACACACACACACACACACTGACAACACACAGACACACACACCGACAACACACACACACACACGCCGACAACACACACACACACACCGACAACACACACACACACACCGACAACACACACACACACACAGACAACACATAAACACACACACACCGACAACACACACACACACACACTGACAACACACACACACACCGACAACACACACACACACACACACACCGACAACACACACACACACACCGACAACACACACACACACACCGACCACACACACACACACCGACAACACACACACACAACCACAACACACACACACACACACCGACAACACACACACACACACAGCGACAACACACACACACACCGACAACACACACACAACACACACACACACACACTGACAACACACACACACACCGACAACACAAACACACACCGACAACACACACACACACACACAACACACACACACACACCGACAACACACACACACACACACCGACAACACACACACACACACACACTGACAACACACACACACACACACCGACAACACACACACACACACACACCAACAACACACACACACACACACACACACACCGACAACACACACACACACACACACACACCGACAACACACACACACCGACAACACACACACACACAACACACACACACACACACACACACACACACACACACACACACAGACACACCGACAACACACACACACACTGACAACACACACACACACACCGACAACACACACACACACCGACAACACACACACACACACCGACAACAAACAGACACACACACCGACAACACACACACACACACACCGACAACACACACACACACACACACACCGACAACACACACACACACCGACAACACACACACACACACCGACAACACACACACACACACACACACACCGACAACACACACACACACACACCGATAACACACACACACACACACACACCAACAACACACACACACACACCGACAACACACACACACACACACACCGACAACACACACACACACACACCGACAACACACACACACCGACAACACACACACACACACCGACAACACACACACACACACACACACCGACAACACACACACACACACACACCGACAACACACACACACACACCGACAACACACACACACACACACCGACAACACACACACACACACACACCCGACAACACACACACACACACACACACACCGACAACACACACACACACACCGACAACACACAAACACACACACCGACAACACATAAACACACACACACCGACAACACACACACACACACACTGACAACACACACACACACACACCGACAACACACACACACACACACACACACCGACAACACACACCGACAACACACACACACACACACACACCGACAACACACACACACACCGACAACACACACACACACACACACACTGACAACACACACACACACACACACACCGACAACACACACACACACACACCGACAACACACACACACACACACACACACACACACCGACAACACACACACACACACACACACCGACAACACACAAACACCGACAACACACACACACACACACACCGACAACACACACACACACACACACCGACAACACACACACACACACCGACAACACACACACACACACACCGACAACACACACACACACACACACACCGACAACACACACACACACACACACACACCGACAACACACACACACACACCGACAACACACAAACACACACACCGACAACACATAAACACACACACACCGACAACACACACACACACACACTGACAACACACACACACACACACCGACAACACACACACACACACACACACACCGACAACACACACCGACAACACACACACACACACACACACCGACAACACACACCGACAACACACACACACACACACACACTGACAACACACACACACACACACACACCGACAACACACACACACACACACCGACAACACACACACACACACACACACACACACACCGACAACACACACACACACACACACACCGACAACACACACAACACCGACAACACACACACACACACACACACGGACACACACACACACCGACAACACACACACACACAACACACACACACACACCGACAACACACACACACACACACCGACAACACACACACACACACCGACAACACACACACACACACACCGACAACACACACACACACACGCCGACAACACACACACACACACCGACAACACACACACACACACACACACACGACAACACACACACACCGACAACACACACACACACACACACACGGACACACACACACACCGACAACACACACACACACAACACACACACACACACCGACAACACACACACACACACACCGACAACACACACACACACACACTGACAACACACAGACACACACACCGACAACACACACACACACACGCCGACAACACACACACACACACCGACACACACACACACACACACCGACAACACACACACACACACAGACAACACACAAACACACACACACCGACAACACACACACACACACACCGACAACACACACACACACCGACAACACACACACACACACACACACCGACAACACACACACACACACCGACAACACACACACACACACCGACCACACACACACACACCGACAACACACACACACACCGACAACACACACACACACACACCGACAACACACACACACACACAGCGACAACACACACACACACCGACAACACACACACACACACACACACACACACACGACAACACACACACACACCGACAACACACACACACACACCGACAACACACACACACACACACAACACACACACACACACCGACAACACACACACACACACACCGACAACACACACACACACACACACACACACCGACAACACACACACACACACACACACACCGACAACACACACACACCGACAACACACACACACACAACACACACACACACACACACACACACACACAGACACACCGACAACACACACACACACTGACAACACACACACACACACACACACCGACAACACACACACACACACACCGACAACACACACACACACACACACACACACACACCGACAACACACACACACACACACACACCGACAACACACAAACACCGACAACACACACACACACACACACTCGGACAACACACACACCGACAACACACACACACACAACACACACACACACACCGACAACACACACACACACACACCGACAACACACACACACACACTGACAACACACACACACACACACCGACAACACACACACACACACGCCGACAACACACACACACACACCGACAACACACACACACACACACACACCGACAACACACACACACCGACAACACACACACACACACACACTCGGACAACACACACACCGACAACACACACACACACAACACACACACACACACCGACAACACACACACACACACACCGACAACACACACACACACACACTGACAACACACAGACACACACACCGACAACACACACACACACACGCCGACAACACACACACACACACCGACAACACACACACACACACCGACAACACACACACACACACAGACAACACATAAACACACACACACCGACAACACACACACACACACACTGACAACACACACACACACCGACAACACACACACACACACACACACCGACAACACACACACACACACCGACAACACACACACACACACCGACCACACACACACACACCGACAACACACACACACACCGACAACACACACACACACACACCGACAACACACACACACACACAGCGACAACACACACACACACCGACAACACACACACAACACACACACACACACACTGACAACACACACACACACCGACAACACAAACACACACCGACAACACACACACACACACACAACACACACACACACACCGACAACACACACACACACACACCGACAACACACACACACACACACACACACACCGACAACACACACACACACACACACACACCGACAACACACACACACCGACAACACACACACACACAACACACACACACACACACACACACACACACAGACACACCGACAACACACACACACACTGACAACACACACACACACACCGACAACACACACACACACCGACAACACACACACACACACCGACAACAAACAGACACACACACCGACAACACACACACACACACACCGACAACACACACACACACACACACACCGACAACACACACACACACCGACAACACACACACACACACACACGACAACACACACACACACACACACACACCGACAACACACACACACACACACCGATAACACACACACACACACACACACCAACAACACACACACACACACCGACAACACACACACACACACACACCGACAACACACACACACACACACCGACAACACACACACACCGACAACACACACACACACACCGACAACACACACACACACACACACCGACAACACACACACACACACACACCGACAACACACACACACACACCGACAACACACACACACACACACCGACAACACACACACACACACACACCGACAACACACACACACACACACACACACCGACAACACACACACACACACCGACAACACACAAACACACACACCGACAACACATAAACACAAACACACCGACAACACACACACACACACACTGACAACACACACACACACACACCGACAACACACACACACACACACACACACCGACAACACACACCGACAACACACACACACACACACCGACAACACACACACACACCGACAACACACACACACACACACACACTGACAACACACACACACACACACACACCGACAACACACACACACACACACCGACAACACACACACACACACACACACACACACACCGACAACACACACACACACACACACACCGACAACACACAAACACCGACAACACACACACACACACACACTCGGACAACACACACACCGACAACACACACACACACAACACACACACACACACCGACAACACACACACACACACACCGACAACACACACACACACACACTGACAACACACACACACACACACCGACAACACACACACACACACGCCGACAACACACACACACACACCGACAACACACACACACACCGACAACACACACACACACACACACACACACACACACACACACCGACAACACACACACACACCGACAACACACACACACACACCGACAACACACACACACACACCGACAACACACACACACACACAGACAACACATAAACACACACACACCGACAACACACACACACACACACTGACAACACACACACACACCGACAACACACACACACACACACACACACACCGACAACACACACACACACACCGACAACACACACACACACACCGACCACACACACACACACCGACAACACACACACACACCGACAACACACACACACACACCGACAACACACACACACACACAGCGACAACACACACACACACCGACAACACACACACACACAACACACACACACACACACTGACAACACACACACACACCGACAACACAAACACACACCGACAACACACACACACACACACAACACACACACACACACCGACAACACACACACACACCGACAACACACACACACACACACTGACAACACACACACACACACACACACACCGACAACACACACACACACACACCAACAACACACACACACACACACACACACACACCGACAACACACACACACACACACACACACCGACAACACACACACACCGACAACACACACACACACAACACACACACACACACACACACACACACACACACACACAGACACACCGACAACACACACACACACTGACAACACACACACACCGACAACACACACACACACCGACAACACACACACACACACACAACACACACACACACACCGACAACAAACAGACACACACACCGACAACACACACACACACACACCGACAACACACACACACACACACCGACAACACACACACACACACACCGACAACACACACACACACACCGACAACACACACACACACACACACACACCGACAACACACACACACACACACCGATAACACACACACACACACACACCAACAACACACACACACACACCGACAACACACACACACACACACACCGACAACACACACACACACACACACCGACAACACACACACACCGACAACACACACACACACACACACCGACAACACACACACACACACACACCGACAACACAAACACACACACACCGATAACACACACGCCGACAACACACACACACACACACACACACCGACAACACACACACACACCGACAACACACACACACACCGACAACACACACACACACAACACACACACACACACCGACAACACACACACACCGACAACACACACACACACACACCGACAACACACACACACACACACCGACAACACACACACACCGACAACACACACACACACACCGACAACACACACACACACCGACAACACACACACACACACCGACAACACTCACACACACACACCGACAACACACACAAACACACCGACAACACACACACACACCGACAACACACACACACACACACCGACAACACACACACACACAACACACACACACACACACTGACAACACACACACACACACCGACAACACACACACACACACCGACAACAAACATACACACACACCGACAACACACACACACAAACACACCGACAACACACACACACACACACACCGACAACACACACACACACACACACACACACACCGACAACACACACACACATATCGACAACACACACACACAAAAACCAGCAACACACACACACACACCGACAACACACACACACACCAACAACACACACACACACACCGACAACACTCACACACACACACCGACAACACACACAAACACACCGACAACACACACACACACCGACAACACACACACACACACACCGACAACACACACACACACAACACACACACACACACACTGACAACACACACACACACACACAACACACACACACACACCGACAACAAACATACACACACACCGACAACACACACACACAAACACACCGACAACACACACACACACACACACCGACAACACACACACACACACACACACACACACCGACAACACACACACACATATCGACAACACACACACACAAAAACCAGCAACACACACACACACACCGACAACACACACACACACACCGACAACACACACACACCGACAACACACACACACACACACACCGACAACACACACACACACACACCGACAACACACAAACACACACACACTGACAACACACACACACACACACACACCGACAACACACACACACACCGACAACACACACACACACACACACACACACACCGACAACACACACACACACACACACCGACAACACACACACACCGACAACACACACACACACACACACACACACTCGGACAACACACACACCGACAACACACACACACACACACACACACACACACACACTGACAACACACACACACACACACCGACAACACACACACACACACACCGACAACACACACACACACACCGACAACACACACACACACACCGACAACACACACACACACCGACAACACACACACACACACACACCGACAACACACACACACCGACAACACACACACACACCGACAACACACACACACACACACACTGACAACACACACACACACCGACAACACACACACACACACACCGACAACACACAAACACACACACACACACACACCGACAACACACACACACACACACACACCGACAACACACACACACCGACAACACACACACACACACACACACACTCGGACAACACACACACACCGACAACACACACACACACAACACACACACACACACCGACAGCACACACACACACACACACACACACACACACTGACAACACACACACACACACACCGACAACACACACACACACACACCGACAAAACACACACACCGACAACACACACACACACCGACAACACACACACACACACACACACACACACACACACCGACAAAACACACACACACCGACAACACACACACACACACACCGACAACACACACACACACACCGACAACACACACACACACACACCGACAACACATAAACACACACACACCGACAACACACACACACACACTGACAACACACACACACACCGACAACACACACACACACACACCGACAACACACACACACCGACAACACACACACACACACACCGACAACACACACACACACACACTGACAACACACACACACACACACACACCGACAGCACACACACACACACCGACAACACACACACACACACACACACACCGACAACACACACACGCACACACACACACCGACAACACACACACATCGACAACACACACACACACAACACACACACACACACACACACACACACACACCGACAACACACACACACAAACACCGACAACACACACACACCGACAACACACACACACACACCGACAACACATAAACACACACACACCGATAACACACACACACACACACTGACAACACACACACACACACCGACAACACACACACACACCGACAACACACACACACACACACCGACAACACACACACACACACCGACAACACACACACACACACACACACACCGACAACACACACACACACCGATAACACACACACACACACACACACACCAACAGCACACACACACACACCGACAACACACACACACACACACACCGACAACACACACACACACACACACCGACAACACACACACACCGACAACACACACACACACACACCGACAACACACACACACCGACAACACACACACACACACACACCGACAACACACACACACACACCGACAACACACACACACACACACCGACAACACACACACACACACACACCGACAACACACACACACACACCGATAACACACACACACCGACAACACACACACACACACACACCGACAACACACACACACACCAACAACACACACACACACACCGACAACACACACACACACAACACACACACACACACCGACAACACACACACACACACACCGACAACACACACACACACACACCGACAACACACACACACCGACAACACACACACACACACACCGACAACACACACACACACACACACCGACAACACACACACACCGACAACACACACACACACACCGACAACACACACACACACCGACAACACACACACACACACCGACAACACTCACACACACACACCGACAACACACACACACACACCGACAACACACACACACACCGACAACACACACACACACACCGACAACACACACACACACACCGACAACACACACACACACAACACACACACACACACACTGACAACACACACACACACACCGACAACACACACACACACCGACAACACACACACACAAAAACCAGCAACACACACACACACACCGACAACACCCACACACACACACCGACAACACACACACACCGACAACACACACACACACACACTGACAACACACACACACACACACCGACAACACACACACACACACACACCGACAACACACACACACACACACCGACAACACACACACACACACCGACAACACACACACACACACACACACACACACACCGACAACACACACACACACACACCGATAACACACACACACACACACACACCAACAACACACACACACACACCGACAACACACACACACACACACACACACCGACAACACACACACACACACACACCGACAACACACACACACCGACAACACACACACACACACCGACAACACACACACACACACACACCGACAACACAAACACACACACACCGATAACACACACACACCGACAACACACACACACACACACACACCGACAACACACACACACACCGACAACACACACACACACAACACACACACACACACCGACAACACACACACACACACACACACCGACAACACACACACACACACACCGACAACACACACACACACACACCGACAACACACACACACACCGACAACACACACACACCGACAACACACACACACACACACCGACAACACACACACACACACACCGACAACACACACACACCGACAACACACACACACACACCGACAACACACACACACACCGACAACACACACACACACACCGACAACACTCACACACACACACCGACAACACACACACACACACCGACAACACACACACACACCGACAACACACACACACACACACCGACAACACACACACACACAACACACACACACACACACTGACAACACACACACACCGACAACACACACACACACCGACAACACACACACACACACACAACACACACACACACACCGACAACAAACATACACACACACCGACAACACACACACACAAACACACCGACAACACACACACACACACACACCGACAACACACACACACACACACACACACACACCGACAACACACACACACATATCGACAACACACACACACAAAAACCAGCAACACACACACACACCCCGACAACACACACACACACACCGACAACACACACACACCGACAACACACACACACACACACACACCGACAACACACACACACACACACCGACAACACACACACACACACACACACACTGACAACACACACACACACACACACACACACCGAGAACACACACACACACACACCGACAACACACACACACACACACACACACACACACACACCGACAACACACACACACACACACACCGACAACACACACACACCGACAACACACACACACACACACACACTCGGACAACACACACACCGACAACACACACACACACACACACACACACACACACCGACAACACACACACACACCGACAACACACACACACACACACACACACACCGACAACACACACACACACAAACACCGACAACACACACACACACACACACACACACACACACCGACAACACACACACACACCGACAACACACACACACACCGACAACACACACACACACCGACAACACACACACACACACACACCGACAACACACACACACACACCGACAACACACACACACACACACCGACAACACATAAACACACACACACCGACAACACACACACACACACACTGACAACACACACACACACACACCGACAACACAGACACACACACACACACCCACAACACACACACACCGACAACACACACACACACACCGACAACACACACACACACCGACAACACACACACACACACACTGACAACACACACACACACACACACCGACAACACACACACACACACACCGACAACACACACACACACACACACACACACACACCGACAACACACACACACACACACCGACAACACACACACACCGACAACACACACACACACACACACACACTCGGACAACACACACACCGACAACACACACACACACAACACACACACACACACCGACAACACACACACACACACACCGACAACACACACACACACACGCCGACAACACACACACACACACCGACAACACACACACACACCGACAACACACACACACACACACACACACACACCGACAACACACACACACACCGACAACACACACACACACACCGACAACACACACACACACACCGACAACACACACACACACACAGACAACACATAAACACACACACACCGACAACACACACACACACACACTGACAACACACACACACACCGACAACACACACGCACACACACACACCGACAACACACACACACACACCGACAACACACACACACACACACCGACCACACACACACACACCGACAACACACACACACACCGACAACACACACACACCGACAACACACACACACACACAGCGACAACACACACACACACCGACAACACACACACACACAACACACACACACACACACTGACAACACACACACACACCGACAACACAAACACACACCGACAACACACACACACACACAACACACACACACACACCGACAACACACACACACACACACACCGACAACACACACACACACACACTGACAACACACACACACACACACACACACACCGACAACACACACACACACACACCAACAACACACACACACACACACACACACCGACAACACACACACACACACACACACACCGACAACACACACACACCGACAACACACACACACACAACACACACACACACACACACACACACACACAGACACACCGACAACACACACACACACTGACAACACACACACACACACTGACAACACACACACACACCGACAACACACACACACACACACAACACACACACACACACCGACAACAAACAGACACACACACCGACAACACACACACACACACACCGACAACACACACACACACACACACACTGACAACACACACACACACACACCGACAACACACACACACACACACACCGACAACACACACACACCGACAACACACACACACACACACACCGACAACACACACACACACCGACAACACACACACACACACACACACTGACAACACACACACACACACACACACCGACAACACACACACACACACACCGACAACACACACACACACACACACACACACACACACACCGACAACACACACACACACACACACACCGACAACACACACACACCGACAACACACACACACACACACACTCGGACAACACACACACCGACAACACACACACACACAACACACACACACACACCGACAACACACACACACACACACCGACAACACACACACACACACACTGACAACACACACACACACACACCGACAACACACACACACACACGCCGACAACACACACACACACACCGACAACACACACACACACACCGACAACACACACACACACACAGACAACACATAAACACACACACACCGACAACACACACACACACACACTGACAACACACACACACACCGACAACACACACACACACACACACACACACACCGACAACACACACACACACACCGACAACACACACACACACACCGACCACACACACACACACCGACAACACACACACACACCGACAACACACACACACACACCGACAACACACACACACACACAGCGACAACACACACACACACCGACAACACACACACACACAACACACACACACACACTGACAACACACACACACACCGACAACACAAACACACACCGACAACACACACACACACACACAACACACACACACACACCGACAACACACACACACACACACCGACAACACACACACACACACACTGACAACACACACACACACACACACACCGACAACACACACACACACACACCAACAACACACACACACACACACACACACACACACACCGACAACACACACACACACACACACACACCGACAACACACACACACCGACAACACACACACACACAACACACACAAACACACACACACACACACACACAGACACACCGACAACACACACACACACTGACAACACACACACACACACCGACAACACACACACACACCGACAACACACACACACACACACACACACACCGACAACACACACACACACTGACAACACACACACACACAACACACACACACACACCGACAACACACACACACACACACCGACAACACACACACACACACACCGATAACACACACACACACACACACACACACACAACAACACACACACACACACCGACAACACACACACACACACACACCGACAACACACACACACACACACACCGACAACACACACACACCGACAACACACACACACACACCGACAACACACACACACACACACACCGACAACACACACACACACACACACCGACAACACACACACACACACACACCGACAACACACACACACACACACCGACAACACACACACACACACACACACACCGACAACACACACAAACACACACACCGACAACACACACACACCGACAACACACACACACACACACACACACTCGGACAACACACACACCGACAACACACACACACACAACACACACACACACCGACAACACACACACACACACACACACACACACACACACACACACACACACACACTGACAACACACACACACACACACCGACAACACACACACACACACACCGACAACACACACACACACACCGACAACACACACACACACCGACAACACACACACACACCGACAACACACACACACACACACACACCGACAACACACACACACACCGACAACACACACACACACACCGACAACACACACACACACACCGACAACACACACACACACACACTGACAACACATAAACACACACACACCAACAACACACACACAAACACACTGACATCACACACACACCGACAACACACACACACACACACACACCGACAATACACACACACCGACAACACACACACACACACACACCGACAACACACACACACACCGACAACACACACACACACACACACACTGACAACACACACACACACACACCGACAACACACACACACACACACCGACAACACACACACACACACACACACACACACACACACACCGACAACACACACACACACCGACAACACACACACACACCGACAACACACACACACACCGACAACACACACACACACACACCGACAACACACACACACACACCGACAACACACACACACACACACCGACAACACATAAACACACACACACTGACAACACACACACACACACACTGACAACACACACACACACACACCGACAACACACACACACACACACACACCGACAACACACACACACCGACAACACACACACACACACACCGACAACACACACACACACCGACAACACACACACACACACACACACTGACAACACACACACACACACACACACCGACAACACACACACACACACACCGACAACACACACACACACACACACACACACCGACAACACACACACACACACACACACCGACAACACACACACACCGACAACACACACACACACACACACTCGGACAACACACACACCGACAACACACACACACACAACACACACACACACACCGACAACACACACACACACACACCGACAACACACACACACACACACTGACAACACACACACACACACACCGACAACACACACACACACACGCCGACAACACACACACACCCGACAACACACACACACACACACCGACAACACACACACACACACCGACAACAAACACACACACACACCGACAACACATAAACACACACACACCGACAACACACACACACACACACTGACAACACACACACACACACACCGACAACACACACACACACACACACACCGACAACACACACACACCGACAACACACACACACACACACCGACAACACACACACACACCGACAACACACACACACACACACACTGACAACACACACACACACACACACACCGACAACACACACACACACACACCGACAACACACACACACACACACACACACACACACACCGACAACACACACACACACACACACACCGACAACACACACACACCGACAACACACACACACACACACACACTCGGACAACACACACACCGACAACACACACACACACAACACACACACACACACCGACAACACACACACACACACACCGACAACACACACACACTGACAACACACAGACACACACACCGACAACACACACACACACACGCCGACAACACACACACACACACCGACAACACACACACACACACCGACAACACACACACACACACAGACAACACATAAACACACACACACCGACAACACACACACACACACACTGACAACACACACACACACCGACAACACACACACACACACACACACACCGACAACACACACACACACACCGACAACACACACACACACACCGACCACACACACACACACCGACAACACACACACACACCGACAACACACACACACACACACCGACAACACACACACACACACAGCGACAACACACACACACACCGACAACACACACACAACACACACACACACACACTGACAACACACACACACACCGACAACACAAACACACACCGACAACACACACACACACACACAACACACACACACACACCGACAACACACACACACACACACACCGACAACACACACACACACACACTGACAACACACACACACACACACCGACAACACACACACACACACACACCAACAACACACACACACACACACACACACACCGACAACACACACACACACACACACACACCGACAACACACACACACCGACAACACACACACACACAACACACACACACACACACACACACACACACACACACAGACACACCGACAACACACACACACACTGACAACACACACACACACACCGACAACACACACACACACCGACAACACACACACACACCGACAACAAACAGACACACACACCGACAACACACACACACACACACCGACAACACACACACACACACACACACCGACAACACACACACACACCGACAACACACACACACACACCGACAACACACACACACACACACACACACCGACAACACACACACACACACACCGATAACACACACACACACACACACACACCAACAACACACACACACACACCGACAACACACACACACACACACACCGACAACACACACACACACACACCGACAACACACACACACCGACAACACACACACACACACACCGACAACACACACACACACACACACACCGACAACACACACACACACACACACCGACAACACACACACACACACCGACAACACACACACACACACACCGACAACACACACACACACACACACACACACCGACAACACACACACACACACACACACACCGACAACACACACACACACACCGACAACACACAAACACACACACCGACAACACATAAACACACACACACCGACAACACACACACACACACACTGACAACACACACACACACACACCGACAACACACACACACACACACACACACCGACAACACACACACACACCGACAACACACACACACACACACACACCGACAACACACACACACACACCGACAACACACACACACACACACACACTGACAACACACACACACACCGACAACACACACACACACACACCGACAACACACACACACACACACACACACACACACCGACAACACACACACACACACACACACCGACAACACACAAACACCGACAACACACACACACACACACACTCGGACAACACACACACCGACAACACACACACACACAACACACACACACACACCGACAACACACACACACACACACCGACAACACACACACACACACTGACAACACACACACACACACACCGACAACACACACACACACACGCCGACAACACACACACACACACCGACAACACACACACACACCGACAACACACACACACACACACACACACACACACACACACACCGACAACACACACACACCGACAACACACACACACACACCGACAACACACACACACACACCGACAACACACACACACACACAGACAACACATAAACACACACACACCGACAACACACACACACACACACTGACAACACACACACACACCGACAACACACACACACACACACACACACCGACAACACACACACACACACCGACAACACACACACACACACCGACCACACACACACACACCGACAACACACACACACACCGACAACACACACACACACACCGACAACACACACACACACACAGCGACAACACACACACACACCGACAACACACACACACACAACACACACACACACACACTGACAACACACACACACACCGACAACACAAACACACACCGACAACACACACACACACACACAACACACACACACACACCGACAACACACACACACACCGACAACACACACACACACACACTGACAACACACACACACACACACACACACCGACAACACACACACACACACACCAACAACACACACACACACACACACACACCGACAACACACACACACACACACACACACCGACAACACACACACACCGACAACACACACACACACAACACACACACACACACACACACACACACACACACACAGACACACCGACAACACACACACACACTGACAACACACACACACCGACAACACACACACACACCGACAACACACACACACACACACAACACACACACACACACCGACAACAAACAGACACACACACCGACAACACACACACACACACACCGACAACACACACACACACACACACACCGACAACACACACACACACACACACCGACAACACACACACACACACCGACAACACACACACACACACACACACACCGACAACACACACACACACACACCGATAACACACACACACACACACACCAACAACACACACACACACACCGACAACACACACACACACACACACCGACAACACACACACACACACACACCGACAACACACACACACCGACAACACACACACACACACACACCGACAACACACACACACACACACACCGACAACACAAACACACACACACCGATAACACACACACGCCGACAACACACACACACACACACACACACCGACAACACACACACACACCGACAACACACACACACACCGACAACACACACACACACAACACACACACACACACCGACAACACACACACACCGACAACACACACACACACACACCGACAACACACACACACACACACCGACAACACACACACACCGACAACACACACACACACACCGACAACACACACACACACCGACAACACACACACACACACCGACAACACTCACACACACACACCGACAACACACACAAACACACCGACAACACACACACACACCGACAACACACACACACACACACCGACAACACACACACACACAACACACACACACACACACTGACAACACACACACACACACCGACAACACACACACACACACCGACAACAAACATACACACACACCGACAACACACACACACAAACACACCGACAACACACACACACACACACACCGACAACACACACACACACACACACACACACACCGACAACACACACACACATATCGACAACACACACACACAAAAACCAGCAACACACACACACACACCGACAACACACACACACACCAACAACACACACACACACACCGACAACACTCACACACACACACCGACAACACACACAAACACACCGACAACACACACACACACCGACAACACACACACACACACACCGACAACACACACACACACAACACACACACACACACACTGACAACACACACACACACACACAACACACACACACACACCGACAACAAACATACACACACACCGACAACACACACACACAAACACACCGACAACACACACACACACACACACCGACAACACACACACACACACACACACACACACACCGACAACACACACACACATATCGACAACACACACACACAAAAACCAGCAACACACACACACACACCGACAACACACACACACACACCGACAACACACACACACACACACCGACAACACACAAACACACACACACTGACAACACACACACACACACACCGACAACACACACACACACCGACAACACACACACACACACACACACACACACACACCGACAACACACACACACACACACACCGACAACACACACACACCGACAACACACACACACACACACACACACACTCGGACAACACACACACCGACAACACACACACACACACACACACACACACACACACTGACAACACACACACACACACACCGACAACACACACACACACACACCGACAACACACACACACACACCGACAACACACACACACACACCGACAACACACACACACACCGACAACACACACACACACACACACCGACAACACACACACACACACCGACAACACACACACACCGACAACACACACACACACACACCGACAACACACACACACACACACACTGACAACACACACACACACCGACAACACACACACACACACACCGACAACACACAAACACACACACACACACACACCAACAACACACACACACACACACACACCGACAACACACACACACCGACAACACACACACACACACACACACACTCGGACAACACACACACACCGACAACACACACACACACAACACACACACACACACCGACAGCACACACACACACACACACACACACACACTGACAACACACACACACCGACAACACACACACACACACACCGACAAAACACACACACCGACAACACACACACACACCGACAACACACACACACACACACACACACACACACACCGACAAAACACACACACACCGACAACACACACACACACACACCGACAACACACACACACACACCGACAACACACACACACACACACCGACAACACATAAACACACACCGACAACACACACACACACACTGACAACACACACACACACCGACAACACACACACACACACACCGACAACACACACACACCGACAACACACACACACACACACCGACAACACACACACACACACACTGACAACACACACACACACACACACACCGACAGCACACACACACACACCGACAACACACACACACACACACACACACCGACAACACACACACGCACACACACACACCGACAACACACACACACCGACAACACACACACACACAACACACACACACACACACACACACACACACACCGACAACACACACACACACACACCGACAACACACACACACCGACAACACACACACACACACCGACAACACATAAACACACACACACCGATAACACACACACACACACACTGACAACACACACACACACACCGACAACACACACACACACCGACAACACACACACACACACACCGACAACACACACACACACACCGACAACACACACACACACACACACCGACAACACACACACACCGATAACACACACACACACACACACACACCAACAGCACACACACACACACCGACAACACACACACACACACACACACACCGACAACACACACACACACACACACCGACAACACACACACACCGACAACACACACACACACACACCGACAACACACACACACCGACAACACACACACACACACACACCGACAACACACACACACACACCGACAACACACACACACACACACCGACAACACACACACACACACACACCGACAACACACACACACACCGATAACACACACACACCGACAACACACACACACACACCGACAACACACACACACACCGACAACACACACACACACACCGACAACACACACACACACAACACACACACACACACCGACAACACACACACACACACACCGACAACACACACACACACACACCGACAACACACACACACACACACCGACAACACACACACACACACCGACAACACACACACACCGACAACACACACACACACACACCGACAACACACACACACACACACCGACAACACATAAACACACACACACCGACAACACACACACACACACTGACAACACACACACACACCGACAACACACACACACACACACCGACAACACACACACACCGACAACACACACACACACACACCGACAACACACACACACACACACTGACAACACACACACACACACACACACCGACAGCACACACACACACACCGACAACACACACACACACACACACACACCGACAACACACACACGCACACACACACACCGACAACACACACACACCGACAACACACACACACACAACACACACACACACACACACACACACACACACACACACCGACAACACACACACACACACACCGACAACACACACACACCGACAACACACACACACACACCGACAACACATAAACACACACACACCGATAACACACACACACACACACTGACAACACACACACACACACCGACAACACACACACACACCGACAACACACACACACACACACCGACAACACACACACACACACCGACAACACACACACACACACACACCGACAACACACACACACCGATAACACACACACACACACACACACACCAACAGCACACACACACACACCGACAACACACACACACACACACACCGACAACACACACACACACACACACCGACAACACACACACACCGACAACACACACACACACACACCGACAACACACACACACCGACAACACACACACACACACACACCGACAACACACACACACACACCGACAACACACACACACACACACCGACAACACACACACACACACACACCGACAACACACACACACACCGATAACACACACACACCGACAACACACACACACACACACACCGACAACACACACACACACCGACAACACACACACACACACCGACAACACACACACACACAACACACACACACACACCGACAACACACACACACACACACCGACAACACACACACACACACACCGACAACACACACACACACACACCGACAACACACACACACACACCGACAACACACACACACCGACAACACACACACACACACACCGACAACACACACACACACACACACCGACAACACACACACACCGACAACACACACACACACACCGACAACACACACACACACCGACAACACACACACACACACCGACAACACTCACACACACACACCGACAACACACACACACACACCGACAACACACACACACACCGACAACACACACACACACACCGACAACACACACACACACACCGACAACACACACACACACAACACACACACACACACACTGACAACACACACACACACACCGACAACACACACACACACCGACAACACACACACACACACACAACACACACACACACACCGACAACAAACAGACACACACACCGACAACACACACACACAAACACACCGACAACACACACACACACACACACCGACAACACACACACACACACACACACACACACCGACAACACACACACACATATCGACAACACACACACACAAAAACCAGCAACACACACACACACACCGACAACACCCACACACACACACCGACAACACACACACACCGACAACACACACACACACACACTGACAACACACACACACACACACCGACAACACACACACACACACCGACAACACACACACACACACACACCGACAACACACACACACACACCGACAACACACACACACACACACACACACACCGACAACACACACACACACACACCGATAACACACACACACACACACACACCAACAACACACACACACACACCGACAACACACACACACACACACACCGACAACACACACACACACACACACCGACAACACACACACACCGACAACACACACACACACACCGACAACACACACACCCACACACACCGACAACACACACACACACACACACCGACAACACACACACACACACACACCGACAACACAAACACACACACACCGATAACACACACACACCGACAACACACACACACACACACACACCGACAACACACACACACACCGACAACACACACACACACAACACACACACACACACCGACAACACACACACACACACACCGACAACACACACACACACACACCGACAACACACACAAACACACACCGACAACACACACACACACCGACAACACACACACACCGACAACACACACACACACACACCGACAACACACACACACACACACCGACAACACACACACACCGACAACACACACACACACACCGACAACACACACACACACCGACAACACACACACACACACCGACAACACTCACACACACACACCGACAACACACACACACACACCGACAACACACACACACACACACTGACAACACACACACACACACCGACAACACACACACACACCGACAACACACACACACACACACCGACAACACACACACACACACCGACAACACACACACACACACACACCGACAACACACACACACCGATAACACACACACACACACACACACACCAACAGCACACACACACACACCGACAACACACACACACACACACACCGACAACACACACACACACACACACCGACAACACACACACACCGACAACACACACACACACACACCGACAACACACACACACCGACAACACACACACACACACACACCGACAACACACACACACACACCGACAACACACACACACACACACCGACAACACACACACACACACACACCGACAACACACACACACACCGATAACACACACACACCGACAACACACACACACACACCGACAACACACACACACACCGACAACACACACACACACACCGACAACACACACACACACAACACACACACACACACCGACAACACACACACACACACACCGACAACACACACACACACACACCGACAACACACACACACACACACCGACAACACACACACACACACCGACAACACACACACACCGACAACACACACACACACACACCGACAACACACACACACACACACCGACAACACATAAACACACACACACCGACAACACACACACACACACTGACAACACACACACACACCGACAACACACACACACACACACCGACAACACACACACACCGACAACACACACACACACACACCGACAACACACACACACACACACTGACAACACACACACACACACACACACCGACAGCACACACACACACACCGACAACACACACACACACACACACACACCGACAACACACACACGCACACACACACACCGACAACACACACACACCGACAACACACACACACACAACACACACACACACACACACACACACACACACACACACCGACAACACACACACACACACACCGACAACACACACACACCGACAACACACACACACACACCGACAACACATAAACACACACACACCGATAACACACACACACACACACTGACAACACACACACACACACCGACAACACACACACACACCGACAACACACACACACACACACCGACAACACACACACACACACCGACAACACACACACACACACACACCGACAACACACACACACCGATAACACACACACACACACACACACACCAACAGCACACACACACACACCGACAACACACACACACACACACACCGACAACACACACACACACACACACCGACAACACACACACACCGACAACACACACACACACACACCGACAACACACACACACCGACAACACACACACACACACACACCGACAACACACACACACACACCGACAACACACACACACACACACCGACAACACACACACACACACACACCGACAACACACACACACACCGATAACACACACACACCGACAACACACACACACACACACACCGACAACACACACACACACCGACAACACACACACACACACCGACAACACACACACACACAACACACACACACACACCGACAACACACACACACACACACCGACAACACACACACACACACACCGACAACACACACACACACACACCGACAACACACACACACACACCGACAACACACACACACCGACAACACACACACACACACACCGACAACACACACACACACACACACCGACAACACACACACACCGACAACACACACACACACACCGACAACACACACACACACCGACAACACACACACACACACCGACAACACTCACACACACACACCGACAACACACACACACACACCGACAACACACACACACACCGACAACACACACACACACACCGACAACACACACACACACACCGACAACACACACACACACAACACACACACACACACACTGACAACACACACACACACACCGACAACACACACACACACCGACAACACACACACACACACACAACACACACACACACACCGACAACAAACAGACACACACACCGACAACACACACACACAAACACACCGACAACACACACACACACACACACCGACAACACACACACACACACACACACACACACCGACAACACACACACACATATCGACAACACACACACACAAAAACCAGCAACACACACACACACACCGACAACACCCACACACACACACCGACAACACACACACACCGACAACACACACACACACACACTGACAACACACACACACACACACCGACAACACACACACACACACCGACAACACACACACACACACACACCGACAACACACACACACACACCGACAACACACACACACACACACACACACACCGACAACACACACACACACACACCGATAACACACACACACACACACACACCAACAACACACACACACACACCGACAACACACACACACACACACACCGACAACACACACACACACACACACCGACAACACACACACACCGACAACACACACACACACACCGACAACACACACACCCACACACACCGACAACACACACACACACACACACCGACAACACACACACACACACACACCGACAACACAAACACACACACACCGATAACACACACACACCGACAACACACACACACACACACACACCGACAACACACACACACACCGACAACACACACACACACAACACACACACACACACCGACAACACACACACACACACACCGACAACACACACACACACACACCGACAACACACACAAACACACACCGACAACACACACACACACCGACAACACACACACACCGACAACACACACACACACACACCGACAACACACACACACACACACCGACAACACACACACACCGACAACACACACACACACACCGACAACACACACACACACCGACAACACACACACACACACCGACAACACTCACACACACACACCGACAACACACACACACACACCGACAACACACACACACACCGACAACACACACACACACACACCGACAACACACACACACACAACACACACACACACACACTGACAACACACACACACACACCGACAACACACACACACACCGACAACACACACACACACACACAACACACACACACACACCGACAACAAACATACACACACACCGACAACACACACACACAAACACACCGACAACACACACACACACACACCGACAACACACACACACACACACACACACACACCGACAACACACACACACATATCGACAACACACACACACAAAAACCAGCAACACACACACACACACCGACAACACACACACACACACCGACAACACACACACACCGACAACACACACACACACACACACACCGACAACACACACACACACACACCGACAACACACACACACACACACACACACTGACAACACACACACACACACACACACACCGAGAACACACACACACACACACCGACAACACACACACACACACACACACACACCGACAACACACACACACACACACACCGACAACACACACACACCGACAACACACACACACACACACACACTCGGACAACACACACACCGACAACACACACACACACACACACACAAACACACACACTGACAACACACACACACACACACCGACAACACACACACACACACACCGACAACACACACACACACACCGACAACACACACACACACCGACAACACACACACACACCGACAACACACACACACACACACACCGACAACACACACACACACACCGACAACACACACACACCGACAACACACACACACACACACCGACAACACACACACACACACACACTGACAACACACACACACACACACACCGACAACACACACACACACACCGACAACACACAAACACACACACACACACAAACACACCGACAACACACACACACACACACACCGACAACACACACACACCGACAACACACACACACACACACACACACTCGGACAACACACACACCGACAACACACACACACACAACACACACACACACACCGACAGCACACACACACACACACACACACACACACACACACTGACAACACACACACACACACACCGACAACACACACACACACACACCGACAAAACACACACACCGACAACACACACACACACCGACAACACACACACACACACACACACACACACACACACACCGACAAAACACACACACACCGACAACACACACACACACACACCGACAACACACACACACACACCGACAACACACACACATACACACCGACAACACATAAACACACACACACCGACAACACACACACACACACACTGACAACACACACACACAACGACAACACACGCACACACACACCGACAACACACACACACCGACAACACACACACACACACACCGACAACACACACACACACACACCGACAACACACACACACACACACTGACAACACACACACACACACACCGACAGCACACACACACACACCGACAACACACACACACACACACACACACACACCGACAACACACACACACACACACACACACCGACAACACACACACACCGACAACACACACACACACAACACACACACACACACACACACACACACACACCGACAACACACACACACACACACCGACAACACACACACACCGACAACACACACACACACACCGACAACACATAAACACACACACACCGATAACACACACACACACACACTGACAACACACACACACACACACCGACAACACACACACACACACACACCGACAACACACACACACACACACCGACAACACACACACACACACCGACAACACACACACACACACACACACACCGACAACACACACACACACACACCGATAACACACACACACACACACACACACCAACAGCACACACACACACCGACAACACACACACACACACACACCGACAACACACACACACACACACACCGACAACACACACACACCGACAACACACACACACACACACCGACAACACACACACACCGACAACACACACACACACGCACACACCGACAACACACACACACACACACACCGACAACACACACACACACACACACCGACAACACACACACACACACACACCGACAACACACACACACACCGACAACACACACACACACACCGACAACACACACACACACAACACACACACACACACCGACAACACACACACACACACACCGACAACACACACACACACACACCGACAACACACACACACACACACCGACAACACACACACACACACCGACAACACACACACACCGACAACACAAACACACACACCGACAACACACACACACACACACCGACAACACACACACACCGACAACACACACACACCGACAACACACACACACACCGACAACACACACACACACACCGACAACACTCAGACACACACACCGACAACACACACACACCGACAACACACACACACACCGACAACACACACACACACACACCGACAACACACACACACACACCGACAACACACACACACACAACACACACACACACACACTGACAACACACACACACACACCGACAACACACACACACACCGACAACACACACACACACACACAACACACACACACACACCGACAACAAACAGACACACACACCGACAACACACACACACAAACACACCGACAACACACACACACACACCGACAACACACACACACACACACACACACACACACCGACAACACACACACACATATCGACAACACACACACACAAAAACCAGCAACACACACACACACACCGACAACACACACACACCGACAACACACACACACACACACACACCGACAACACACACACACACACACCGACAACACACACACACACACACACTGACAACACACACACACACACACACCCACAACACACACACACACACCGACAACACACACACACACACACACACACACACCAACAACACACACACACACACCGACAACACACACACACCGACAACACACACACACACACACTCGGACAACACACACACCGACAACACACACACACACACACACACACACACTGACAACACACACACACACACACCGACAACACACACACACACACACCGAAAACACACACACACACACCGACAACACACACACACACACACACACCGACAACACACACACACACCGACAACACACACACACCGACAACACACACACGCACACACACACACTCGGACAACACACACACCGACAACACACACACACACACCGACAACACATAAACACACACACACCAACAACACACACACACACACACTGACAACACACACACACACCGACAACACACACATACACACACCGACAACACACACACACCGACAACACACACACACACACACACACCGACAACACACACACACACACACCGACAACACACACACACACACACTGACAACACACACACACACACACACACCGACAACACACACACACACACACCGACAACACACACACACACACACACACACCGACAACACACACACACACACACACACCGACAACACACACACACCGACAACACACACACACACAACACACACACACACACACACACACACACACACACAGACACACCGACAACACACACACACACCGACAACACACACACACACACACACCGACAACACACACACACCGACAACACACACACACACACACCGACAACACACACACACCGACAACACACACACACACACACACCGACAACACACACACACACACACACCGACAACACACACACACACACACACAACGACAACACACACACACACACACACCGACAACACAAACACACACACACCGATAACACACACACACCGACAACACACACACACACACACACACACACCGACAACACACACACACACCGACAACACACACACACACCGACAACACACACACACACACACCGACAACACACACACACACACACCGACAACACACACACACACACCGACAACACACACACACACCGACAACACACACACACACACACCGACAACACACACACACACACCGACAACACACACACATACACACCGACAACACATAAACACACACACACCGACAACACACACACACACACACTGACAACACACACACACAACGACAACACACGCACACACACACCGACAACACACACACACCGACAACACACACACACACACACACACCGACAACACACACACACACACACCGACAACACACACACACACACACTGACAACACACACACACACACACCGACAGCACACACACACACACCGACAACACACACACACACACACACACACACCGACAACACACACACACACACACACACCGACAACACACACACACCGACAACACACACACACACAACACACACACACACACACACACACACACACACACACACACACACCGACAACACACACACACACACACCGACAACACACACACACCGACAACACACACACACACACCGACAACACATAAACACACACACACCGATAACACACACACACACACACTGACAACACACACACACACACACCGACAACACACACACACACACACACCGACAACACACACACACACACACCGACAACACACACACACACACCGACAACACACACACACACACACACACACCGACAACACACACACACACACACCGATAACACACACACACACACACACCAACAGCACACACACACACCGACAACACACACACACACACACACCGACAACACACACACACACACACACCGACAACACACACACACCGACAACACACACACACACACACCGACAACACACACACACCGACAACACACACACACACACACACACCGACAACACACACACACACACCGACAACACACACACACACACACACCGACAACACACACACACACACACACACACACCGACAACACACACACACACACACCGATAACACACACACACCGACAACACACACACACACACACACCGACAACACACACACACACCGACAACACACACACACACACACCGACAACACACACACACACACCGACAACACACACACACCGACAACACAAACACACACACCGACAACACACACACACATACACCGACAACACACACACACCGACAACACACACACACCGACAACACACACACACACCGACAACACACACACACACACCGACAACACTCAGACACACACACCGACAACACACACACACCGACAACACACACACACACCGACAACACACACACACACACACCGACAACACACACACACACCGACAACACACACACACACACACAACACACACACACACACCGACAACAAACAGACACACACACCGACAACACACACACACAAACACACCGACAACACACACACACACACACACCGACAACACACACAGACACACACACACACACACACCGACAACACACACACACATATCGACAACACAGACACACAAAAACCAGCAACACACACACACACACCGACAACACACACACACCGACAACACACACACACACACACACACCGACAACACACACACACACACACCGACAACACACACACACACACACACTGACAACACACACACACACACACACCGACAACACACACACACACACACCGACAACACACACACACACACACACACACCAACAACACACACACACACACCTACAACACACACACACCGACAACACACACACACACACACTCGGACAACACACACACCGACAACACACACACACACACACACACACACACACTGACAACACACACACACACACACCGACAACACACACACACACACACCGAAAACACACACACACACACTGACAACACACACACACACACACACACACACCGACAACACACACACACACACACACCGACAACACACACACACCGACAACACACACACGCACACACACACACTCGGACAACACACACACCGACAACACACACACACACACCGACAACACATAAACACACACACACCGACAACACACACACACACACACTGACAACACACACACACACCGACAACACACACATACACACACCGACAACATACACACACCGACAACACACACACACACACACACACCGACAACACACACACACACACACCGACAACACACACACACACACACTGACAACACACACACACACACACACACCGACAACACACACACACACACACCGACAACACACACACACACACACACACACACACCGACAACACACACACACACACACACACACCGACAACACACACACACCGACAACACACACACACACAACACACACACACACACACACACACACACACACACACAGACACACCGACAACACACACACACACCGACAACACACACACACACACACACCGACAACACACACACACCGACAACACACACACACACACACCGACAACACACACACACCGACAACACACACACACACACACCGACAACACACACACACACACCGACAACACACACACACACACACACAACGACAACACACACACACACACACACCGACAACACAAACACACACACACCGATAACACACACACACCGACAACACACACACACACACACACACACCGACAACACACACACACACCGACAACACACACACACACCGACAACACACACACACACACACCGACAACACACACACACACACACCGACAACACACACACACACACCGACAACACACACACACCGACAACACACACACACACACACCGACAACACACACACACACACACACACCGACAACACACACACACCGACAACACACACACACCGACAACACACACACACACCGACAACACACACACACACACCGACAACACTCACACACACACACCGACAACACACACACACACACCGACAACACACACACACACCGACAACACACACACACACACACCGACAACACACACACACCGACAACACACACACACACAACACACACACACACACACACTGACAACACACACACACACACCGACAACACACACACACACCGACAACACACACACACACACACACAACACACACACACACACCGACAACAAACAGTCACACACACCGACAACACACACACACAAACACACCGACAACACACACACACACACACACCGACAACACACACACACACACACACACACACCGACAACACACACACACATATCGACAACACACACACACAAAAACCAGCAACACACACACACACACCGACAACACACACACACACACCGACAACACACACACACCGACAACACACACACACACACACACACCGACAACACACACACACACACACCGACAACACACACACACACACACACTGACAACACACACACACACACACACACACCGACAACACACACACACACACACCGACAACACACACACACACACACAAACACACACCGACAACACACACACACACACACACCGACAACACACACACACCGACAACACACACACACACAACACACACACACACACACACACACACACACACACCGACAACACACACACACACACACACACCGACAACACACACACACCGACAACACACACACACACACCGACAACACATAAACACACACACACCGATAACACACACACACACACACTGACAACACACACACACACACCGACAACACACACACACACACCGACAACACACACACACACACACCGACAACACACACACACACACCGACAACACACACACACACACACACACACACCGACAACACACACACACACACACACCGATAACACACACACACACACACACACACCAACAACACACACACACACACCGACAACACACACACACACACACACCGACAACACACACACACACACACACCGACAACACACACACACCGACAACACACACACACACACACCGACAACACACACACACCGACAACACACACACACACACACACCGACAACACACACACACACACCGACAACACACACACACACACCGACAACACACACACACACACACACACACCGACAACACACACACCGATAACACACACACACCGACGACACACACACACACACACACCGACAACACACACACACACCGACAACACACACACACACACCGACAACACACACACACACAACACACACACACACACCGACAACACACACACACACACACCGACAACACACACACACACACACCGACAACACACACACACACCGACAACACACACACACACACCGACAACACACACACACACCGACAACACACACACACACACACCGACAACACACACACACACACACCGACAACACACACACACCGACAACACACACACACACCGACAACACACACACACACACCGACAACACTCACACACACACACCGACAACACACACACACACACCGACAACACACACACACACCGACAACACACACACACACACACCGACAACACACACACACCGACAACACACACACACACAACACACACACACACACACACACTGACAACACACACACACACACCGACAACACACACACACACCGACAACACACACACACACACACAACACACACACACACACCGACAACAAACAGACACACACACCGACAACACACACACACAAACACACCGACAACACACACACACACACACACCGACAACACACACACACACACACACACACCGACAACACACACACACATATCGACAACACACACACACAAAAACCAGCAACACACACACACACACCGACAACACACACACACACACCGACAACACACACACACCGACAACACACACACACACACACCGACAACACACACACACACACACCGACAACACACCCACACACACACACTGACAACACACACACACACACACACACACCGACAACACACACACACACACACCGACAACACACACACACACACACACACACACACCGACAACACACACACACACACACACCGACAACACACACACACCGACAACACACACACACACAACACACACACACACACACACACACACACACACACACCGACAACACACACACACACACACCGACAACACACACACACCGACAACACACACACACACACCGACAACACATAAACACACACACACCGATAACACACACACACACACACTGACAACACACACACACACACACCGACAACACACACACACACACCGACAACACACACACACACACACCGACAACACACACACACACACCGACAACACACACACACACACACACACACCGACAACACACACACACACACACCGATAACACACACACACACACACACACACCAACAACACACACACACACACCGACAACACACACACACACACACACCGACAACACACACACACACACACACCGACAACACACACACACCGACAACACACACACACACACCGACAACACACACACACCGACAACACACACACACACACACACCGACAACACACACACACACACACACACCGACAACACACACACCGATAACACACACACACCGACGACACACACACACACACACACCGACAACACACACACACACCGACAACACACACACACACACCGACAACACACACACACACAACACACACACACACACCGACAACACACACACACACACACCGACAACACACACACACACCGACAACACACACACACACACACCGACAACACACACACACACACCGACAACACACACACACACCGACAACACACACACACACACACCGACAACACACACACACACACACCGACAACACACACACACCGACAACACACACACACACACCGACAACACACACACACACCGACAACACACACACACACACCGACAACACTCACACACACACACCGACAACACACACACACACACCGACAACACACACACACACCGACAACACACACACACACACACCGACAACACACACACACACACCGACAACACACACACACACAACACACACACACACACACTGACAACACACACACACACACCGACAACACACACACACACCGACAACACACACACACACACACAACACACACACACACACCGACAACAAACAGACACACACACCGACAACACACACACACAAACACACCGACAACACACACACACACACACACCGACAACACACACACACACACACACACACACACACACACCGACAACACACACACACATATCGACAACACACACACACAAAAACCAGCAACACACACACACACACCGACAACACACACACACACACACCGACAACACACACACACCGACAACACACACACACACACACACACCGACAACACACACACACACACACCGACAACACACACACACACACACTGACAACACACACACACACACACACCGACAACACACACACACACACACCGACAACACACACACACACACACACACACACACCGACAACACACACACACCGACAACACACACACACACACACACACCGACAACACACACACACACACACCGACAACACACACACACACACACACTGACAACACACACACACACACACACACACACACCGACAACACACACACACACACACACACACACACCGACAACACACACACACACACACACCGACAACACTAACACACCGACAACACACACACACACACACACACTCGGACAACACACACACCGACAACACACACACACACACACACACACACACACACTGACAACACACACATACACACACCGACAACACACACACACACACACCGACAACACACACACACACACCGACAACACACACACACACCGACAACACACACACACACCGACAACACACACACACACACACACCGACAACACACACACACACACCGACAACACACACACACCGACAACACACACACACACACACACTGACAACACACACACACACACACACCGACAACACACACACACACACACCGACAACACACACACACACACACACACACACACACACCGACAACACACACACACACACACACCGACAACACACACACACCGACAACACACACACACACACACACTCGGACAACACACACACCGACAACACACACACACACAACACACACACACACACCGACAGCACACACACACACACACACACACACACACACACTGACAACACACACACACACACACCGACAACACACACACACACACACCGACAAAACACACACACCGACAACACACACACACACCGACAACACACACACACACACACACACACACACACACACCGACAAAACACACACACACCGACAACACACACACACACACACCGACAACACACACACACACACCGACAACACACACACACACACACCGACAACACATAAACACACACACACCGACAACACACACACACACACACTGACAACACACACACACACCGACAACACACACACACACACACCGACAACACACACACACCGACAACACACACACACACACACACACCGACAACACACACACACACACACCGACAACACACACACACACACACTGACAACACACACACACACACACACACCGACAGCACACACACACACACCGACAACACACACACACACACACACACACACACACACACCGACAACACACACACACACACACACACACACACACCGACAACACACACACACCGACAACACACACACACACAACACACACACACACACACACACACACACACACACACCGACAACACACACACACACACACCGACAACACACACACACCGACAACACACACACACACACCGACAACACACACACACACACACCGACAACACACACACACACACACACTGACAACACACACACACACACACACACTGACAACACACACACACACACACCGACAACACACACACACACACACACACACACCGACAACACACACACACACACACACCGACAACACACACACACCGACAACACACACACACACACACACACACACTCGGACAACACACACACCGACAACACACACACACACACACACACACACACACACTGACAACACACACACACACACACCGACAACACACACACACACACACCGACAACACACACACACACACACCGACAACACACACACACACACACACACACACCGACAACACACACACACACACACACACCGACAACACACACACACACACACACACACACACACACACCGACAAAACACACACACACCGACAACACACACACACACACCGACAACACACACACACACCGACAACACACACACACACACACCGACAACACTCACACACACACACCGACAACACACACACACACACCGACAACACACACACACACCGACAACACACACACACACACACCGACAACACACACACACACACCGACAACACACACACACACAACACACACACACACACACTGACAACACACACACACACACCGACAACACACACACACACCGACAACACACACACACACACACAACACACACACCGACAACAAACAGACACACACACCGACAACACACACACACAAACACACCGACAACACACACACACACACACACCGACAACACACACACACACACACACACACACACACCGACAACACACACACACATATCGACAACACACACACACAAAAACCAGCAACACACACACACACACCGACAACACACACACACACACACACAACAACACACACACACCGACAACACACACACACACACACACACCGACAACACACACACACACACACCGACAACACACACACACACACACTGACAACACACACACACACACACACCGACAACACACACACACACACACCGACAACACACACACACACACACACACACACACCGACAACACACACACACACACCGACAACACACACACACCGACAACACACACACACACACACACACCGACAACACACACACACACACACACCGACAACACACACACACACACACACTGACAACACACACACACACACACACACCGACAACACACACACACACACACACCGACAACACACACACACACACACACACACACCGACAACACACACACACACACACACCGACAACACTAACACACCGACAACACACACACACACACACACACTCGGACAACACACACACCGACAACACACACACACACACACACACACACACACACACACACTGACAACACACACACACACACACCGACAACACACACACACACACACCGACAACACACACACACACACCGACAACACACACACACACCGACAACACACACACACACCGACAACACACACACACACACACACCGACAACACACACACACACACCGACAACACACACACACCGACAACACACACACACACACACACTGACAACACACACACACACACACACCGACAACACACACACACACACACCGACAACACACACACACACACACACACACACACACACCGACAACACACACACACACACACACCGACAACACACACACACCGACAACACACACACACACACACACTCGGACAACACACACACCGACAACACACACACACACAACACACACACACACACCGACAGCACACACACACACACACACACACACACACACACACACTGACAACACACACACACACACACCGACAACACACACACACACACACCGACAAAACACACACACCGACAACACACACACACACCGACAACACACACACACACACACCGACAACACACACACACACACCGACAACACACACACACACACACCGACAACACATAAACACACACACACCGACAACACACACACACACACACTGACAACACACACACACACCGACAACACACACACACACACACCGACAACACACACACACCGACAACACACACACACACACACACACCGACAACACACACACACACACACCGACAGCACACACACACACACCGACAACACACACACACACACACACACACACCGACAACACACACACACACACACACACACACCGACAACACACACACACCGACAACACACACACACACAACACACACACACACACACACACACACACACCGACAACACACACACACACACACCGACAACACACACACACCGACAACACACACACACACACCGACAACACACACACACACACACCGACAACACACACAAACACACACACTGACAACACACACACACACACACACACACCGACAACACACACACACACACACCGACAACACACACACACACACACACACACACACCGACAACACACACACACACACACACCGACAACACACACACACCGACAACACACACACACACCACACACACACTCGGACAACAAACACACCGACAACACACACACACACACACACACACACACACACACACTGACAACACACACACACACACACCGACAACACACACACACACACACACCGACAACACACACACACACACACCGACAACACACACACACACACACACACACACCGACAACACACACACACACACACACCGACAACACACACACACACACACACACACACACACACACACCGACAAAACACACACACACCGACAACACACACACACACACACCGACAACACACACACACACACCGACAACACACACACACACACACCGACAACACATAAACACACACACACCGACAACACACACACACACACACTGACAACACACACACACACCGACAACACACACACACACACACCGACAACACACACACACCGACAACACACACACACACACACACACCGACAACACACACACACACACACCGACAACACACACACACACACACTGACAACACACACACACACACACACACCGACAGCACACACACACACACCGACAACACACACACACACACACACACACACCGACAACACACACACACACACACACCGACAACACACACACACCGACAACACACACACACACAACACACACACACACACACACACACACACACACACACCGACAACACACACACACACACACCGACAACACACACACACCGACAACACACACACACACACCGACAACACACACACACACACACCGACAACACACACACACACACACACTGACAACACACACACACACACACACACACCGACAACACACACACACACACACCGACAACACACACACACACACACACACACCGACAACACACACACACACACACACCGACAACACACACACACCGACAACACACACACACACACACACACTCGGACAACACACACACCGACAACACACACACACACACACACGCACACACACACACACACTGACAACACACACACACACACACCGACAACACACACACACACACACCGACAACACACACACACACACCGACAACACACACACACACCGACAACACACACACACACCGACAACACACACACACACACACACCGACAACACACACACACACACCGACAACACACACACACCGACAACACACACACACACACAGACTGACAACACACACACACACACACACCAAGACAACACACACACACACACACACACACACCGACAACACACACACACACACACACCGACAACACACACACACCGACAACACACACACACACACACACTCGGACAACACACACACCGACAACACACACACACACAACACACACACACACACCGACAGCACACACACACACACACACACACACACACACACACACACTGACAACACACACACACACACACCGACAACACACACACACACACACCGACAAAACACACACACCGACAACACACACACACACCGACAACACACACACACACCGACAACACACACACACACACCGACAAAACACACACACACCGACAACACACACACACACACACCGACAACACACACACACACACCGACAACACACACACACACACACCGACAACACATAAACACACACACCGACAACACACACACACACACACTGACAACACACACACACACCGACAACACACACACACACACCGACAACACACACACACCGACAACACACACACACACACACACACCGACAACACACACACACACCGACAACACACACACACACACACTGACAACACACACACACACACACCGACAGCACACACACACACACCGACAACACACACACACACACACACACACACCGACAACACACACACACACACACACACACACACCGACAACACACACACACCGACAACACACACACACACAACACACACACACACACACACACACACACACACACACACACACACACACACACACCGACAACACACACACACACACACCGACAACACACACACACCGACAACACACACACACACACCCGACACACACATAAACACACACACACCGACAACACACACACACACACACTGACAACACACACACACACACACCGACAACACACACACACACCACAACACACACGACAACACACACACACACACACCGACAACACACACACACACACCGACAACACACACACACACACACACACACACACCGACAACACACACACACACACACCGATAACACACACACACACACACACACACACCAACAACACACACACACACACCGACAACACACACACACACACACACCGACAACACACACACACACACACACCGACAACACACACACACCGACAACACACACACACACACACCGACAACACACACACACCGACAACACACACACACACACACCGACAACACACACACACCGACAACACACACACACACACCGACAACACATAAACACACACACACCGATAACACACACACACACACACTGACAACACACACACACACACACCGACAACACACACACACACACACACCGACAACACACACACACACACCGACAACACACACACACACACCGACAACACACACACCGATAACACACACACACCGACAACACACACACACACACCGACAACACACACACACACCGACAACACACACACACACACCGACAACACACACACACACAACACACACACACACACCGACAACACACACACACACACACCGACAACACACACACACACACACCGACAACACACACACACACACACCGACAACACACACACACACACCGACAACACACACACACCGACAACACACACACACACACACCGACAACACACACACACACACACCGACAACACACACACACCGACAACACACACACACACACCGACAACACACACACACACCGACAACACACACACACACACCGACAACACTCACACACACACACCGACAACACACACACACACACCGACAACACACACACACACCGACAACACACACACACACACACCGACAACACACACACACACACCGACAACACACACACACACAACACACACACACACACACTGACAACACACACACACACACCGACAACACACACACACACCGACAACACACACACACACACACACAACACACACACACACACACCGACAACAAACAGACACACACACCGACAACACACACACACAAACACACCGACAACACACACACACACACACACCGACAACACACACACACACACACACACACACACACACACACACACACACACCGACAACACACACACACATATCGACAACACACACACACAAAAACCAGCAACACACACACACACACCGACAACACACACACACACACCGACAACACACACACACACAACACACACACACACACTGACAACACACACACACACACCGACAACACACACACACACCGACAACACACACACACACACACACAACACACACACACACACCGACAACAAACAGACACACACACCGACAACACACACACACAAACACACCGACAACACACACACACACACACACCGACAACACACACACACACACACACACACACACACACCGACAACACACACACACATATCGACAACACACACACACAAAAACCAGCAACACACACACACACACCGACAACACACACACACACACACCGACAACACACACACACACACACACCGACAACACACACACACACACACCGACAACACACACACACACACACACTGACAACACACACA
>NW_027675490.1:467500-487500 GCF_965601325.2 Salmo salar | reverse complement strand
ACACACCGACAACACACACACACACACACCGATAACACACACACACACACACACACACACCAACAACACACACACACACACCGACAACACACACACACACACACACCGACAACACACACACACACACACACCGACAACACACACACACCGACAACACACACACACACACACACCGACAACACACACACACCGACAACACACACACACACACACCGACAACACACACACACCGACAACACACACACACACACCGACAACACATAAACACACACACACCGATAACACACACACACACACACTGACAACACACACACACACACACCAACAACACACACACACACACACACCGACAACACACACACACACACCGACAACACACACACACACACCGACAACACACACACCGATAACACACACACACCGACAACACACACACACACACACACCGACAACACACACACACACCGACAACACACACACACACACCGACAACACACACACACACAACACACACACACACACACTGACAACACACACACACACACCGACAACACACACACACACCGACAACACACACACACACACACACAACACACACACACACACCGACAACAAACAGACACACACACCGACAACACACACACACAAACACACCGACAACACACACACACACACACACACCGACAACACACACACACACACACACACACACACACACACCGACAACACACACACACATATCGACAACACACACACACAAAAACCAGCAACACACACACACACACCGACAACACACACACACACACCGACAACACACACACACACAACACACACACACACACACTGACAACACACACACACACACCGACAACACACACACACACCGACAACACACACACACACACACACAACACACACACACACACCGACAACAAACAGACACACACACCGACAACACACACACACAAACACACCGACAACACACACACACACACACACCGACAACACACACACACACCACACACACACACACACCGACAACACACACACACATATCGACAACACACACACACAAAAACCAGCAACACACACACACACACCGACAACACACACACACACACACCGACAACACACACACACACACACACCGACAACACACACACACACACACCGACAACACACACACACACACACACTGACAACACACACACACACACACACCGACAACACACACACACACACACCGACAACACACACACACACACACACACACACACACCGACAACACACACACACACACACACCGACAACACACACACACCGACAACACACACACACACACACACACACTCGGACAACACACACACCGACAACACACACACACACACACACACACACACACACTGACAACACACACACACACACCGACAACACACACACACACACCGACAACACACACACACACAACACACACACACACACACTGACAACACACACACACACACCGACAACACACACACACACCGACAACACACACACACACACACAACACACACACACACACCGACAACAAACAGACACACACACCGACAACACACACACACAAACACACCGACAACACACACACACACACACACCGACAACACACACACACACACACACACACACACCGACAACACACACACACATATCGACAACACACACACACAAAAACCAGCAACACACACACACACACCGACAACACACACACACACACACCAACAACACACACACACCGACAACACACACACACACACACACACCGACAACACACACACACACACACCGACAACACACACACACACACACTGACAACACACACACACACACACACCGACAACACACACACACACACACCGACAACACACACACACACACACACACACACACCGACAACACACACACACCGACAACACACACACACACACACACCGACAACACACACACACACACACCGACAACACACACACACACACACACTGACAACACACACACACACACACACACCGACAACACACACACACACACACCGACAACACACACACACACACACACACCGACAACACACACACACACACACACCGACAACACTAACACACCGACAACACACACACACACACACACACTCGGACAACACACACACCGACAACACACACACACACACACACACACACACACTGACAACACACACACACCGACAACACACACACACACACACCGACACACACACACACACACACCGACAACACACACACACATATCGACAACACACACACACAAAAACCAGCAACACACACACACACACCGACAACACACACACACACACCGACAACACACACACACACAACACACACACACACACACTGACAACACACACACACACACCGACAACACACACACACACCGACAACACACACACACACACACACAACACACACACACACACCGACAACAAACAGACACACACACCGACAACACACACACACAAACACACCGACAACACACACACACACACACACCGACAACACACACACACACACACACACACACACACACCGACAACACACACACACATATCGACAACACACACACACAAAAACCAGCAACACACACACACACACCGACAACACACACACACACACACCGACAACACACACACACACACACACCGACAACACACACACACACACACCGACAACACACACACACACACACACTGACAACACACACACACACACACACCGACAACACACACACACACACACCGACAACACACACACACACACACACACACACACACCGACAACACACACACACACACACACCGACAACACACACACACCGACAACACACACACACACACACACACACTCGGACAACACACACACCGACAACACACACACACACACACACACACACACACACTGACAACACACACACACACACCGACAACACACACACACACACCGACAACACACACACACACAACACACACACACACACACTGACAACACACACACACACACCGACAACACACACACACACCGACAACACACACACACACACACAACACACACACACACACCGACAACAAACAGACACACACACCGACAACACACACACACAAACACACCGACAACACACACACACACACACACCGACAACACACACACACACACACACACACACACACACCGACAACACACACACACATATCGACAACACACACACACAAAAACCAGCAACACACACACACACACCGACAACACACACACACACACACCAACAACACACACACACCGACAACACACACACACACACACACACCGACAACACACACACACACACACCGACAACACACACACACACACACTGACAACACACACACACACACACACCGACAACACACACACACACACACCGACAACACACACACACACACACACACACACACACCGACAACACACACACACCGACAACACACACACACACACACACCGACAACACACACACACACACACCGACAACACACACACACACACACACTGACAACACACACACACACACACACACCGACAACACACACACACACACACCGACACACACACACACACACACACACACACCGACAACACACACACACACACACACCGACAACACTAACACACCGACAACACACACACACACACACACACTCGGACAACACACACACCGACAACACACACACACACACACACACACACACACTGACAACACACACACACACGACAACACACACACACACACACCGACAACACACACACACACACCGACAACACACACACACACCGACAACACACACACACACCGACAACACACACACACACACACACCGACAACACACACACACACACCGACAACACACACACACCGACAACACACACACACACACACACTGACAACACACACACACACACACACCGACAACACACACACACACACACCGACAACACACACACACACACACACACACACACACACCGACAACACACACACACACACACACCGACAACACACACACACCGACAACACACACACACACACACACTCGGACAACACACACACCGACAACACACACACACACAACACACACACACACACCGACAGCACACACACACACACACACACACACACACACACACACTGACAACACACACACACACACACCGACAACACACACACACACACACCGACAAAACACACACACCGACAACACACACACACACCGACAACACACACACACACACACACACACACACACACACCGACAAAACACACACACACCGACAACACACACACACACACACCGACAACACACACACACACACCGACAACACACACACACACACACCGACAACACATAAACACACACACACCGACAACACACACACACACACACTGACAACACACACACACACCGACAACACACACACACACACACCGACAACACACACACACCGACAACACACACACACACACACACACACCGACAACACACACACACACACACCGACAACACACACACACACACACTGACAACACACACACACACACACACCGACAGCACACACACACACACCGACAACACACACACACACACACACACACACCGACAACACACACACACACACACACACACACCGACAACACACACACACCGACAACACACACACACACACACACACACACACACACACACACACACACACACCGACAACACACACACACACACACCGACAACACACACACACCGACAACACACACACACACACCGACAACACACACACACACACACCGACAACACACACAAACACACACACTGACAACACACACACACACACACACACACCGACAACACACACACACACACACCGACAACACACACACACACACACACACACACACCGACAACACACACACACACACACACCGACAACACACACACACCGACAACACACACACACACACACACACACACTCGGACAACACACACACCGACAACACACACACACACACACACACACACACACACACACACACACACTGACAACACACACACACACACACCGACAACACACACACACACACACACCGACAACACACACACACACACACCGACAACACACACACACACACACCACACACACCGACAACACACACACACACACACACCGACAACACACACACACACACACACACACACACACACACACCGACAAAACACACACACACCGACAACACACACACACACACACCGACAACACACACACACACACCGACAACACACACACACACACACCGACAACACATAAACACACACACACCGACAACACACACACACACACACTGACAACACACACACACACCGACAACACACACACACACACACCGACAACACACACACACCGACAACACACACACACACACACACACCGACAACACACACACACACACACCGACAACACACACACACACACACTGACAACACACACACACACACACACACCGACAGCACACACACACACACCGACAACACACACACACACACACACACACACACCGACACACACACACACACACACACACACACCGACAACACACACACACCGACAACACACACACACACACACACACACACACACACACACACACACACACACACCGACAACACACACACACACACACCGACAACACACACACACCGACAACACACACACACACACCGACAACACACACACACACACACCGACAACACACACACACACACACACTGACAACACACACACACACACACACACACCGACAACACACACACACACACACCGACAACACACACACACACACACACACACACCGACAACACACACACACACACACACCGACAACACACACACACCGACAACACACACACACACACACACACACACCGACAACACACACACACACACACACCGACAACACACACACACACACACTGACAACACACACACACACACACACACCGACAGCACACACACACACACCGACAACACACACACACACACACACACACACCGACAACACACACACACACACACACCGACAACACACACACACCGACAACACACACACACACACACACACACACACACACACACACACACACACACACCGACAACACACACACACACACACCGACAACACACACACACCGACAACACACACACACACACCGACAACACACACACACACACACCGACAACACACACACACACACACACTGACAACACACACACACACACACACACACCGACAACACACACACACACACACCGACAACACACACACACACACACACACACCGACAACACACACACACACACACACCGACAACACACACACACCGACAACACACACACACACACACACACTCGGACAACACACACACCGACAACACACACACACACACACACACACACACACACACACTGACAACACACACACACACACACCGACAACACACACACACACACACCGACAACACACACACACACACCGACAACACACACACACACCGACAACACACACACACACCGACAACACACACACACACACACACCGACAACACACACACACACACCGACAACACACACACACCGACAACACACACACACACACACACTGACAACACACACACACACACACACCAAGACAACACACACACACACACACACACACACCGACAACACACACACACACACACACCGACAACACACACACACCGACAACACACACACACACACACACTCGGACAACACACACACCGACAACACACACACACACAACACACACACACACACCGACAGCACACACACACACACACACACACACACACACACACACACACTGACAACACACACACACACACACCGACAACACACACACACACACACCGACAAAACACACACACCGACAACACACACACACACCGACAACACACACACACACCGACAACACACACACACACACCGACAAAACACACACACACCGACAACACACACACACACACACCGACAACACACACACACACACCGACAACACACACACACACACACCGACAACACATAAACACACACACCGACAACACACACACACACACACTGACAACACACACACACACCGACAACACACACACACACACCGACAACACACACACACCGACAACACACACACACACACACACACCGACAACACACACACACACCGACAACACACACACACACACACTGACAACACACACACACACACACCGACAGCACACAAACACACACCGACAACACACACACACACACACACACACACACACCGACAACACACACACACACACACACACACACACCGACAACACACACACAACGACAACACACACACACACAACACACACACACACACACACACACACACACACACACACACACCGACAACACACACACACACACACCGACAACACACACACACCGACAACACACACACACACACCGACAACACATAAACACACACACACCGATAACACACACACACACACACTGACAACACACACACACACACACCGACAACACACACACACACACACACCGACAACACACACACACACACACCGACAACACACACACACACACCGACAACACACACACACACACACACACACACACCGACAACACACACACACACACACCGATAACACACACACACACACACACACACACCAACAACACACACACACACACCGACAACACACACACACACACACACCGACAACACACACACACACACACACCGACAACACACACACACCGACAACACACACACACACACACCGACAACACACACACACCGACAACACACACACACACACACCGACAACACACACACACCGACAACACACACACACACACCGACAACACATAAACACACACACACCGATAACACACACACACACACACTGACAACACACACACACACACACCAACAACACACACACACACACACACCGACAACACACACACACACACCGACAACACACACACACACACCGACAACACACACACCGATAACACACACACACCGACAACACACACACACACACACACCGACAACACACACACACACCGACAACACACACACACACACCGACAACACACACACACACAACACACACACACACACACTGACAACACACACACACACACCGACAACACACACACACACCGACAACACACACACACACACACACAACACACACACACACACCGACAACAAACAGACACACACACCGACAACACACACACACAAACACACCGACAACACACACACACACACACACCGACAACACACACACACACACACACACACACACACACACCGACAACACACACACACATATCGACAACACACACACACAAAAACCAGCAACACACACACACACACCGACAACACACACACACACACCGACAACACACACACACACAACACACACACACACACACTGACAACACACACACACACACCGACAACACACACACACACCGACAACACACACACACACACACACAACACACACACACACACCGACAACAAACAGACACACACACCGACAACACACACACACAAACACACCGACAACACACACACACACACACACCGACAACACACACACACACACACACACACACACACACCGACAACACACACACACATATCGACAACACACACACACAAAAACCAGCAACACACACACACACACCGACAACACACACACACACACACCGACAACACACACACACACACACACCGACAACACACACACACACACACCGACAACACACACACACACACACACTGACAACACACACACACACACACACCGACAACACACACACACACACACCGACAACACACACACACACACACACACACACACACCGACAACACACACACACACACACACCGACAACACACACACACCGACAACACACACACACACACACACACACTCGGACAACACACACACCGACAACACACACACACACACACACACACACACACACTGACAACACACACACACACACCGACAACACACACACACACACCGACAACACACACACACACAACACACACACACACACACTGACAACACACACACACACACCGACAACACACACACACACCGACAACACACACACACACACACAACACACACACACACACCGACAACAAACAGACACACACACCGACAACACACACACACAAACACACCGACAACACACACACACACACACACCGACAACACACACACACACACACACACACACACCGACAACACACACACACATATCGACAACACACACACACAAAAACCAGCAACACACACACACACACCGACAACACACACACACACACACCAACAACACACACACACCGACAACACACACACACACACACACACCGACAACACACACACACACACACCGACAACACACACACACACACACTGACAACACACACACACACACACACCGACAACACACACACACACACACCGACAACACACACACACACACACACACACACACCGACAACACACACACACCGACAACACACACACACACACACACCGACAACACACACACACACACACCGACAACACACACACACACACACACTGACAACACACACACACACACACACACCGACAACACACACACACACACACCGACAACACACACACACACACACACACCGACAACACACACACACACACACACCGACAACACTAACACACCGACAACACACACACACACACACACACTCGGACAACACACACACCGACAACACACACACACACACACACACACACACACTGACAACACACACACACCGACAACACACACACACACACACCGACAACACACACACACACACCGACAACACACACACACATATCGACAACACACACACACAAAAACCAGCAACACACACACACACACCGACAACACACACACACACACCGACAACACACACACACACAACACACACACACACACACTGACAACACACACACACACACCGACAACACACACACACACCGACAACACACACACACACACACACAACACACACACACACACCGACAACAAACAGACACACACACCGACAACACACACACACAAACACACCGACAACACACACACACACACACACCGACAACACACACACACACACACACACACACACACACCGACAACACACACACACATATCGACAACACACACACACAAAAACCAGCAACACACACACACACACCGACAACACACACACACACACACCGACAACACACACACACACACACACCGACAACACACACACACACACACCGACAACACACACACACACACACACTGACAACACACACACACACACACACCGACAACACACACACACACACACCGACAACACACACACACACACACACACACACACACCGACAACACACACACACACACACACCGACAACACACACACACCGACAACACACACACACACACACACACACTCGGACAACACACACACCGACAACACACACACACACACACACACACACACACACTGACAACACACACACACACACCGACAACACACACACACACACCGACAACACACACACACACAACACACACACACACACACTGACAACACACACACACACACCGACAACACACACACACACCGACAACACACACACACACACACAACACACACACACACACCGACAACAAACAGACACACACACCGACAACACACACACACAAACACACCGACAACACACACACACACACACACCGACAACACACACACACACACACACACACACACACACCGACAACACACACACACATATCGACAACACACACACACAAAAACCAGCAACACACACACACACACCGACAACACACACACACACACACCAACAACACACACACACCGACAACACACACACACACACACACACCGACAACACACACACACACACACCGACAACACACACACACACACACTGACAACACACACACACACACACACCGACAACACACACACACACACACCGACAACACACACACACACACACACACACACACCGACAACACACACACACCGACAACACACACACACACACACACCGACAACACACACACACACACACCGACAACACACACACACACACACACTGACAACACACACACACACACACACACCGACAACACACACACACACACACCGACAACACACACACACACACACACACCGACAACACACACACACACACACACCGACAACACTAACACACCGACAACACACACACACACACACACACTCGGACAACACACACACCGACAACACACACACACACACACACACACACACACTGACAACACACACACACCGACAACACACACACACACACACCGACAACACACACACACACACCGACAACACACACACACACCGACAACACACACACACACCGACAACACACACACACACACACACCGACAACACACACACACACACCGACAACACACACACACCGACAACACACACACACACACACACTGACAACACACACACACACACACCGACAACACACACACACACACACCGACAACACACACACACACACACACACACACACACACCGACAACACACACACACACACACACCGACAACACACACACACCGACAACACACACACACACACACACTCGGACAACACACACACCGACAACACACACACACACAACACACACACACACACCGACAGCACACACACACACACACACACACACACACACACACTGACAACACACACACACACACACCGACAACACACACACACACACACCGACAAAACACACACACCGACAACACACACACACACCGACAACACACACACACACACACACACACACACACACACCGACAAAACACACACACACCGACAACACACACACACACACACCGACAACACACACACACACACCGACAACACACACACACACACACCGACAACACATAAACACACACACACCGACAACACACACACACACACACTGACAACACACACACACACCGACAACACACACACACACACACCGACAACACACACACACCGACAACACACACACACACACACACACACCGACAACACACACACACACACACCGACAACACACACACACACACACACTGACAACACACACACACACACACACCGACAGCACACACACACACACCGACAACACACACACACACACACACACACACCGACAACACACACACACACACACACACACACCGACAACACACACACACCGACAACACACACACACACAACACACACACACACACACACACACACACACACCGACAACACACACACACACACACCGACAACACACACACACCGACAACACACACACACACACCGACAACACACACACACACACACCGACAACACACACAAACACACACACTGACAACACACACACACACACACACACACCGACAACACACACACACACACACCGACAACACACACACACACACACACACACACACCGACAACACACACACACACACACACCGACAACACACACACACCGACAACACACACACACACACACACACACACATCGGACAACACACACACCGACACACACACACACACACACACACACACACACACACACACACACACACTGACAACACACACACACACACACCGACAACACACACACACACACACACCGACAACACACACACACACACACCGACAACACACACACACACACACACACACACCGACAACACACACACACACACACACCGACAACACACACACACACACACACACACACACACACACACACCGACAAAACACACACACACCGACAACACACACACACACACACCGACAACACACACACACACACCGACAACACACACACACACACACCGACAACACATAAACACACACACACCGACAACACACACACACACACACTGACAACACACACACACACCGACAACACACACACACACACACCGACAACACACACACACCGACAACACACACACACACACACACACCGACAACACACACACACACACACCGACAACACACACACACACACACTGACAACACACACACACACACACACACCGACAGCACACACACACACACCGACAACACACACACACACACACACACACACACCGACAACACACACACACACACACACACCGACAACACACACACACCGACAACACACACACACACAACACACACACACACACACACACACACACACACACACCGACAACACACACACACACACACCGACAACACACACACACCGACAACACACACACACACACCGACAACACACACACACACACACCGACAACACACACACACACACACACTGACAACACACACACACACACACACACACCGACAACACACACACACACACACCGACAACACACACACACACACACACACACACCGACAACACACACACACACACACACCGACAACACACACACACCGACAACACACACACACACACACTCGGACAACACACACACCGACAACACACACACACACACACACACACACACACACACACACTGACAACACACACACACACACACCGACAACACACACACACACACACCGACAACACACACACACACACCGACAACACACACACACACCGACAACACACACACACACCGACAACACACACACACACACACACCGACAACACACACACACACACCGACAACACACACACACCGACAACACACACACACACACACTGACAACACACACACACACACACACCAAGACAACACACACACACACACACACACACCGACAACACACACACACACACACACCGACAACACACACACACCGACAACACACACACACACACACACTCGGACAACACACACACCGACAACACACACACACACAACACACACACACACACCGACAGCACACACACACACACACACACACACACACACACACACACTGACAACACACACACACACACACCGACAACACACACACACACACACCGACAAAACACACACACCGACAACACACACACACACCGACAACACACACACACACACACACACACACACACACACACCGACAAAACACACACACACCGACAACACACACACACACACACCGACAACACACACACACACACCGACAACACACACACACACACACCGACAACACATAAACACACACACCGACAACACACACACACACACACACTGACAACACACACACACACCGACAACACACACACACACACCGACAACACACACACACCGACAACACACACACACACACACACACACCGACAACACACACACACACCGACAACACACACACACACACACTGACAACACACACACACACACACCGACAGCACACACACACACACCGACAACACACACACACACACACACACACACCGACAACACACACACACACACACACACACACACCGACAACACACACACACACCGACAACACACACACACACACACCGACAACACACACACACCGACAACACATAAACACACACACACCGATAACACACACACACACACACTGACAACACACACACACACACACCGACAACACACACACACACACACACCGACAACACACACACACACACACCGACAACACACACACACACACCGACAACACACACACACACACACACACACACACCGACAACACACACACACACACACCGATAACACACACACACACACACACACACACCAACAACACACACACACACACCGGCAACACACACACACACACACACCGACAACACACACACACACACACACCGACAACACACACACACACCGACAACACACACACACACACACCGACAACACACACACACCGACAACACACACACACACACACCGACAACACACACACACCGACAACACACACACACACACCGACAACACATAAACACACACACACCGATAACACACACACACACACACTGACAACACACACACACACACACCGACAACACACACACACACACACACCGACAACACACACACACACACCGACAACACACACACACACACCGACAACACACACACCGATAACACACACACACCGACAACACACACACACACACACACCGACAACACACACACACACCGACAACACACACACACACACCGACAACACACACACACACAACACACACACACACACCGACAACACACACACACACACACCGACAACACACACACACACACACCGACAACACACACACACACACACCGACAACACACACACACACACCGACAACACACACACACCGACAACACACACACACACACACCGACAACACACACACACACACACCGACAACACACACACACCGACAACACACACACACACACCGACAACACACACACACACCGACAACACACACACACACACCGACAACACTCACACACACACACCGACAACACACACACACACACCGACAACACACACACACACCGACAACACACACACACACACACCGACAACACACACACACACACCGACAACACACACACACACAACACACACACACACACACTGACAACACACACACACACACCGACAACACACACACACACCGACAACACACACACACACACACACAACACACACACACACACCGACAACAAACAGACACACACACCGACAACACACACACACAAACACACCGACAACACACACACACACACACACCGACAACACACACACACACACACACACACACACACACACACACCGACAACACACACACACATATCGACAACACACACACACAAAAACCAGCAACACACACACACACACCGACAACACACACACACACACCGACAACACACACACACACAACACACACACACACACACTGACAACACACACACACACACCGACAACACACACACACACCGACAACACACACACACACACACACAACACACACACACACACCGACAACAAACAGACACACACACCGACAACACACACACACAAACACACCGACAACACACACACACACACACACCGACAACACACACACACACACACACACACACACACACCGACAACACACACACACATATCGACAACACACACACACAAAAACCAGCAACACACACACACACACCGACAACACACACACACACACACCGACAACACACACACACACACACACCGACAACACACACACACACACACCGACAACACACACACACACACACACTGACAACACACACACACACACACACCGACAACACACACACACACACACCGACAACACACACACACACACACACACACACACACCGACAACACACACACACACACACACCGACAACACACACACACCGACAACACACACACACACACACACTCGGACAACACACACACCGACAACACACACACACACACACACACACACACACACTGACAACACACACACACACACACCGACAACACACACACACACACCGACAACACACACACACACACACCGACAACACATAAACACACACACACCGACAACACACACACACACACACTGACAACACACACACACACACCGACAACACACACACACACACACCGACAACACACACACACCGACAACACACACACACACACACACACCGACAACACACACACACACACACCGACAACACACACACACCGACAACACACACACACACCGACAACACACACACACACACACACACACACACACACACACCGACAAAACACACACACACCGACAACACACACACACACACACCGACAACACACACACACACACCGACAACACACACACACACACACCGACAACACATAAACACACACACCGACAACACACACACACACACACTGACAACACACACACACACCGACAACACACACACACACACCGACAACACACACACACCGACAACACACACACACACACACACACCGACAACACACACACACACCGACAACACACACACACACACACTGACAACACACACACACACACACCGACAGCACACACACACACACCGACAACACACACACACACACACACACACACCGACAACACACACACACACACACACACACACACCGACAACACACACACACCGACAACACACACACACACAACACACACACAACACACACACACACACACACACACACACACACACACCGACAACACACACACACACACACCGACAACACACACACACCGACAACACACACACACACACCGACAACACATAAACACACACACACCGATAACACACTCAACACACACACTGACAACACACACACACACACACCGACAACACACACACACACACACACCGACAACACACACACACACACACCGACAACACACACACACACACACACTGACAACACACACACACACACACACCGACAACACACACACACACACACCGACAACACACACACACACACACACACACACACACCGACAACACACACACACACACACACCGACAACACACACACACCGACAACACACACACACACACACACTCGGACAACACACACACCGACAACACACACACACACACACACACACACACACACTGACAACACACACACACACACACCGACAACACACACACACACACCGACAACACACACACACACACACCGACAACACATAAACACACACACACCGACAACACACACACACACACACTGACAACACACACACACACACCGACAACACACACACACACACACCGACAACACACACACACCGACAACACACACACACACACACACACCGACAACACACACACACACACACCGACAACACACACACACCGACAACACACACACACACCGACAACACACACACACACACACACACACACACACACACCGACAAAACACACACACACCGACAACACACACACACACACACCGACAACACACACACACACACCGACAACACACACACACACACACCGACAACACATAAACACACACACCGACAACACACACACACACACACTGACAACACACACACACACCGACAACACACACACACACACCGACAACACACACACACCGACAACACACACACACACACACACACCGACAACACACACACACACCGACAACACACACACACACACACTGACAACACACACACACACACACCGACAGCACACACACACACACCGACAACACACACACACACACACACACACACCGACAACACACACACACACACACACACACACACCGACAACACACACACACCGACAACACACACACACACAACACACACACACACACACACACACACACACACACACACACACACCCCGACAACACACACACACACACACCGACAACACACACACACCGACAACACACACACACACACCGACAACACATAAACACACACACACCGATAACACACTCAACACACACACTGACAACACACACACACACACACCGACAACACACACACACACACACACCGACAACACACACACACACACACCGACAACACACACACACACACCGACAACACACACACACACACACACACACACACCGACAACACACACACACACACACCGATAACACACACACACACACACACACACACCAACAACACACACACACACACCGACAACACACACACACACACACACCGACAACACACACACACACACACACCGACAACACACACACACCGACAACACACACACACACACACCGACAACACACACACACCGACAACACACACACACACACACCGACAACACACACACACACACCGACAACACACACACACACCGACAACACACACACACACCGACAACACACACACACACACACACCGACAACACACACACACACACCGACAACACACACACACCGACAACACACACACACACACACTGACAACACACACACACACACACACCAAGACAACACACACACACACACACACACACCGACAACACACACACACACACACACCGACAACACACACACACCGACAACACACACACACACACACACTCGGACAACACACACACCGACAACACACACACACACAACACACACACACACACCGACAGCACACACACACACACACACACACACACACACACACACACACACTGACAACACACACACACACACACCGACAACACACACACACACACACCGACAAAACACACACACCGACAACACACACACACACCGACACACACACACACACACACACACACACACACACACACCGACAAAACACACACACACCGACAACACACACACACACACACCGACAACACACACACACACACCGACAACACACACACACACACACCGACAACACATAAACACACACACCGACAACACACACACACACACACTGACAACACACACACACACCGACAACACACACACACACACCGACAACACACACACACCGACAACACACACACACACACACACACCGACAACACACACACACACCGACAACACACACACACACACACTGACAACACACACACACACACACCGACAGCACACACACACACACCGACAACACACACACACACACACACACACACCGACAACACACACACACACACACACACACACACCGACAACACACACACACCGACAACACACACACACACAACACACACACACACACACACACACACACACACACAC